>NW_026623900.1:43728-97572 GCF_030028575.1 Malurus melanocephalus | reverse complement strand
GGAATGACAAGAGAAAATTTGTGTTGAGTGATACACCACATATAGCCAATCCCAAAAGAAACATTTCAATGAGTGCAATTTTGACTCAGCAAAATTAATGGTAGAAAACTCTGATCATGCCCTTGATGCTTTTGTTTTTTATTTTGCATTTTACTTTGCCCCTGTTTCAAAATACCTGAGCACTTTTCAGTAGGGCATTAAACAAGAGAACATCTGTCATGTGCTGAATCTCATTTCCTTTACTCCAAAGAGGCCAGCTCTTCTTCCAGGTAGTGCAAAACAYGATGGAGTTTCCTACCTGCTGCTTGCTTTTAACTTTATTCCAATTACAGGGTACCTRTTCCAAGGAAAAAGCTCAGAGAAATGAGGTTGTGCGGAGAATATATTCCAGTGAAATTCATTATGATGCTTAATTCTACTTGGCTTCATATCACATGTCAGAAGCTGAAGAATGTGCAGATAAAACAGCTGCTGGCTGCTGGCTGTGGTCATAATCTAAACACATTCCTTCTTGGGAACCTTYGCTCTTCTTTCCTCATCCCACCCCACCCGTGTCCCCGGATTTGTTTCATTTCTATCACAAGAGGGCACCCTGCGTCAGGTTAAAGTTTCCCATCCACCACCCGTTGAAAGGCAAATGCTGAAAACGGGAAAGTCCTTGGGCTGAAAAGGGTTTACAGGGAGAGGGGAGCTGAAGGAAGAGCCACCAAGGAACAGCCCGTGTCACCTGCAGGGTCAGTGCCCTTCCTCAGGTGGGAGGGATAAACATTCACTCTCATCTAGRGAGAGGAYCCCTGTAACTTTTAAAACTGAATTCAAAAGTAGCAGACTACAAGTAAGGGATGTAAACAGAACAATCGTGTAACACTTAACTGAAAATGATCTCTCAGTCGTGCTGCAGATAACCGAAGTGCAGCTCTTCCCTTCCTTTCACCGAAAGCCAGCTAAATACTGATACACCAACTGATACTCTTCACAAGACATTATGTAGCTATGACTGCCAAAGGCAGTTAATAAAAAGGAAAGAGCTTTATTTTTTGAGAAGAAAAGCAGCACTTAAACAATCCAATCAAGTATGCTACTATAATATAAAACAAAATTTKTAGGGGACTTAAATAAATTCACACTTCACTTCTAARGGTGGCAACTGACTGTTTCTTAAGYGTAACAAACACWGAATAGCACATCAAAAGTTGCACCTGAAAATCTATATTATGAAATCAACCTTCTGGAATGAATCTGAATTTGATTTTGTACGAGGAAAGAAAAATTCTATCTGTTAAATAACTAACACTGTGACACACTSTCCTCATACACTTACCTTTTTTTTTGAAACTTAATCTAATAATGACACACCCTGTCAATATTACTCCAGAATATATTTTCATTAATCGTTTGTGAAAAGCACCTCAACATGTATTGCTGTTTTAAGTTTTCACTAAACCTGTTGAAATAGAGATTTACAGATCAGGTCTCCTTAAGGCTCAGCCCTCCAAATTCAGGTTAGATCTTCAAATGAAACCTGTTCTCTGTGAGGTTGTCTGAGAGTATGTAATGGTGTAAGCATTTTTTATGGGGGGCAAACAACCTCTGAGTTCTAATTTTGATGATTATCAAACTGAGTCACGCAGGGGTCAAGGAGCATCACCTGCTACTTCCTCCTCTAGACCTGATCCTGAACTCCCAAACAGAAAGAAGTACCCAAAAAATTGTATGTTTGTTCAAACAGAAATTAAGGAGAAACAGTAATGTTCTCCTTTATTAGCATCAGAGTAGATTGTTACCCTAGCAACAGCAAGAGGAAGAAACTTTATATGCAGCCCAATAAATATCCTTTACTTGTTTTACCTCATGTTTCACATGCTATTTTTCCAAACTTTTCCTACTGATTGCTTGGATTTCACGTAAACTTCTGCTGTCATACTGTTAATTTACTCTTGATGACATTAGATGTTATTTCCTCTCAAGCCTGGCAGCAGATATTAAATATCTCTGACTCCCTTTACAAGACGGTCACTATGGTATTTCTGAGTTGAGTTTCTTAGGCAGCAAACCTGAAATTCAACATATGCATGTCAAATGAACTACTGTGACCTGAACTTTTACTGCTGGCACTCCTTTCTATCAAACACTGCTGGCCACAGTTTTGTGATATGCCTCAGGAAAGGGATGCCAATTCATTTCTTATGAGAGAGATTCTCTTTTCTATCACTTCACAGATCCCCTTCTAACTTCTGTGGAAAAGCAAAATTCAACTCTCTGAASTGTCCAGAGATGAAGGGGTCAAGGGAAAGTCTGACTCCTTCTGAAATAATTTTCTCCCAGCCCTAATTATTTATTTCTATATATACCTTTCTCCCAAGGAAAACCTATTTAAAAAGCAGTGGATTTACAGTCCACATGCAAATGCTGTTGAGTTGTCAGACAATAAGGACTGGCCAATGCCAGGAAAGCTATTTAATCTTTTGACCACTAGGCCAGACTTGGGGACCTGCAGAGGATCCTGCTGTAACACCCAAAGGTATTTCACTTGGTTTATTGCTCCCTGGAATACACTGGCTCCAGATGCTCCTTTCCCCTGCAGCTGGAAGTCCCCCTAAGAACCACTTCCCCTTCCAACCTCTGGAATTCACAAGACAGGGGAGAGAAAAACTAAATGAAAGCAGATAATCTGGCCCCACAGAGTCCTTCACATTCAGACAAAAGCCAATTGCTTTATTCACATTATATTTTGGATTTTTCTTCCTGAAAAGGAACAAAAAGGACAYAGTAGTTACTTGGCTCATAGTGAGACATCCTTTTGGGTCATACTCTAGCTATAACTTTCTAATAAAGGGGAAAGAAAAGAAAAAAAAACCCCACATTTCATAAGAGCTTTATGCAGCACAGTGCAATGACAACGAAGTGTCAGTGGGTATCAAATGATGCCTGTCCTGGTACCAAGCTCTCACTTCTAAGCTCACTGAACTYGATCAGTTCTTCGAGTGTGAAGTGTCAGCTTAGCACATGCCTTCCCTTTAAACAGGGAGGCTGCCAAGACCAGACAGAGGAGCTGGGAGAAAAAGCAGACATTGGTGCACTACAAAAGGATTATTCCTCTTTTCCAGCAAAAATAGTACAGGAAGCCCACAAGAGTATGCTACACACAACTAAGTGTGTAGGTAAGGAAAGCCTCACAAAATGACATGGAATATTCCCTAGAAKAACACAAGTCTTGGAAAATGAATCACATTTTGCTACTAGCCTATTTGTCTMTTTTAATGCTAGATCAAGTACCAGTTTCAGCTCTGTCAAGAACAGTCTGTCTGGGAAGGCTGACAAAAAATCCAACACAAATACAAAATACCCACGTCTATATAGAGGTTCTTACTTTTTCTTTTAGACATGACAGCTGTAAATAGGCTCTTGTGCATTTTTACATTCATCTGACTGTTCTTTTCACAATGACACCATGAAGATTTTTCCAAATAGGAGAACAGGGAAATAGCTGTTTAGTAGGGTAAGGATGGTGTAGTTCTTGTGGGTTTAGCCAGACATTTACAGACTTTTTTGAGCAAGTTGATTCATACGGATCCATAAGAGCCGGAGCTTTGGTCTCTGTGCCACGAGAAGAAAGTGCACCACACAGAAACGAGTAAAGTTTGAGCCATTTGTRCAGGAGACATCGGTGCTGCCTCTGTCCCCATTAAACACTGAGCATCTGTCAGCACTGAGCTGGGATTTTCAGTCCTGCCTGAACACTCAGCCTGTAGTTAATGAGTTCTGATAACTCCTCATTTCTGAGAGCCTGTGATGTTTCCTTTGGGAGCAGCTCGACTGCAGAAGAATGAGTTCTTTTCTCTCCCATTAACCATGGACAGGTGTGAATGGCTGTTTCCAGCTGCATCAGCAGCCCGACAGTGCTCAGCATGGTCAGAATTACAGCCCAGCACGGTGGCTGCACCAAGGGATGGAGCAGAGGGCACAGTGCRTGGTAAAGCTCAAACATCAACCACTGAGCTAAATAATGCCTGAAGGAGCAGCTCTGGCTTGCCAGAGGTTGGGGATTTGCATTCCCCTTTCAAGCACCAGGCACAAACCTCAAAAACAGGGGAAAGATGTAGAGAGGAAAATGGGAAAAACCTCACCTGATGAAAGCTGGGAGGCAAATCTGTGCACAGCAGAAGCAGCTTTCTCCTTTCCAAGAGCTGGTCTCTTCTTTCTCCTTCACCCCAGCTGAGGGAATGGGAAAGGAGGAGAGGAAACCTTCTCTGTCAGGCTCGAGGCCCTGTTGCTGCTCCTCGTGGAATATGTAACTCAGTGACTCCCAGCCCCCGGTACCAGCAAAGGACAGTACCCCCCCCCTTAATGAAGGCTTTTCAGCATGTTACTACAGAATTCAAAATTAAAATATTTTCCTGAAAAGGCATGGATGGAAAAAAGGCATGGATGGAACATAAAAACCACCTTACCTGGAAACTCAAGAGATGCAGTGCAACAAATAAATATATTTATTTTTACTTTTTTTTTTTTTTTTTTTTTTTTTTTTTTNACAACAGTAGCAGAATAATTGCAAATAAGTTTGTTTGTTTTATTTCTTTTTTTGCCAAGGATGTACTTTGCTTATTGATTTTTGTATCCAGGGTGATCTATAGCTACAGTTCTGTTCAGTATTTTTTTTCAGTCAGGTTCCTCCTAGGACAGGTAGAGTGACTAAGTATTCAGAGTTACTAAAAACTTATTAGGTGTGTAACACAGCAAACTACTTCACAGTCATAAATATAATCCCTAAAGCAAACACACAGGAAGACTGTTTTGTTCATAGCTGGAGTTGAGAAGAAGCCTCTTTTTTTCTTTTTGTCATCTTGCTATTTCAATCAAAGTGGATTGTGTTCTCCACTGTTACCCTTTCAAAAAAAAGCAGTTATAAAAATTACTTAATAAAAACACACTCTCATATTTCAAAACAGTTTGTATGCCAGTTTCTCAAGGACTATTCTAGAAAAGCCAGCTTGTCCAACCTAATATAAGAAGAAGGCCAAGTATGGAAAATWAGGAGTAACAAAACCGCACAGTAAAAATAAGAATGTCTGTAACATGTAGTGGTTAGTTTTAAAGAACTGAACTACARAAAAAGCCTCCCTAGAAGTTGTAGAGCTACTATCCTTTCATAGCAGGTGTATTTTCTACCACAGCCTTGATTTTTATTACTTTATATTTTTTAAATAACTTAGAATAATAATGAGTTTGTCTGCCAGCAGCCAACTCAAAAACACATTGGAAAAAGAAAAAAAAACCCAGCCACCATTACAGTGGTAGGGAGAAATTCTCCTCAGCAGCCAATTTGTTGTGTCCATTTCTTTCCCTTCTTAGTAATCCCAGAYTTCTGGGATATATTCAGCTTATCAGGAATGGGAGCTCTTCAATGCAGACTTGGGTKTCACTGCAAGGAATGGTGAATATTTCCCCTCCATAACTCCCGTGAGTCCTTGAAGCAGCTCTGCAGAGTCCTTGTAGCACAAGCTGCAGCGAAAGGAAAGGAAGAATATTCCATCCAGGTGTGAAATGATTCATGGGCRGCATCTGAGATCTTCAAAGGATTCTCAATCAATACTTCAGCCTGAATCCCAGCTGAGTGGGCTGTGATTTCATCTCATCTGGCAGATGGGCGAAGCTGCCTGTTTGTTCTTGAATTAACTTCTTTCATCTTTGCTGCCACGATATCGCAACTGACTGCACATCTTTCATCATTCTGAGTGCCACTCAGCGCACAGGGAAATAATCCAAGCCATGCCCCTCGGCAATCCGCACAGCACAGCAACAGCAGACACCGTGTGCTCTASACTCTGCCCAGCAGCGCTGACCTGAAAGGCAGAGGGAAATGCAAATGGGTAAAGGCAGTCATGAGAATGATGGAAATCTTCTCAGACAGAGGGACTGCAATAAGGAAGCTGTGAAACTGAGATTCGTGTTGCTGCAGGTTTTCATCTTGCCACCCTGTGTGATGTGGAGAGTCTGTGCCCTGATGTGAGTAACTCTCTCTCTGCTTTCTCCTCAAAATGAGTGGAATTAATCAGATAGAGTTGTTACACCCCCCTGCCATAATGGTTCATGAATCCTTCCATAATTAGTAAAATCAAAGAGTTGATGAGGTTGCAATCCAATAGCAGTAGAAAAAAACCCAAAAACAGGATTTTGCTGATTATTTTTTCCCTAGCCTGAACTCTAAATCGTTAACTGGTTTCATGAATGCATTTGCCTCAGAGTGATCTTTGTGCAAACCTCAGCCCCGTCTGGAAGGTGGGTAAAGAAAGGGATGCAGTAGCTGTGAAAGCATCTGTGTGGAATCCAGAGTGCTCTGTATGGCACTTATGAGGAAGTTTATAAAGTTTGGAGTTTASAAAGCATTTTCTTCCTTCACTGAGTAGCAAAAGAAGTTAAAATAGAAAATTACTTATTCAAATTCCCATTTCCTAAGGGAAAGAAGGACRGAGAGGGTTTAAGTTAAAGACTGATTGTTCTATTTTTTCCAAGAGTCCCAGATTGGAGGGGGGATTTACAACYATGCTGTGCCCCATCTGTTGAAGCATGTAACATGCCATTTGGTTTTAACTGTTTGATGCATGCTCTGTGTCCCATTCAATTTATTTATTGATCCGGGTAACCTCTGACACAAACCTCAGTGTCTTCCATCTGTCCTTTTCAATGTGGTTCTCGGGACTTTCGCTTTCATAGGAAGCCAAGTAAAGTGCTGCAATCAGAAGCAWATACATTATGTTAGGCCTACTGGCATTTGAAAATTCACTCTCCCTGCAAAGCAGACTGAGTTAAATGAAGCAGGCATGTATTATCCATCCCTCAGATTAGGCCTTCAGAATCCCATTAGGAAGTATAGCATTGCTTATAATTGCACCCAGACAATGCTAACAAACTGTGCATGAGAACAAAGACTACCCCGAGGGGGGGAAAACCAACCAGAGGAAACTCAAAAGCACTCAAGAGAAAACAAAACGAGCCCAGGGACATGGTGCTTTGTAAGCAGCCACTGAAGTCCCTCTTTTTTCCTGAAGCAGCTCCCTTTAGTACAAGTATCCTGAAAGTCCCTATGARCACATTTCATATGACATTTAGAGGGACCACATCAATTTAGCCCATTCTGTTTCAGAATTAATGTTGATTCTTACAGACTATATGCACATTAAAAAAAAAAAATCTTACCTTCTCTGTCATTTGTAAAGGAGAAGCAATTTTTATTGCCAGACAGAGATGTTTCAGGACAGTCCTTCTTTACAGGGAGGAAGACACAATTTAACATGGAAAGAGATTAAGCAGCAGCCAGTGGCACCAGCTCTGCAGAGCTCCTTACCATCATCACTGAAGACTGGGACAGTCAGCAAGTACTGCAGAATCTTCCAATCCCTTTCAAAAGGACACTCCACTTGCTTCCAGGCCATAAATTCACTGACTTGCTTTGCCAACTCCCAAAATTTCTGTCAGAATACGAAACAGAAGAGGTGTTATATATTGAACAGCATTACCCTGAACATGTTTTATAAAGACGGAGAGATCATGGTTTGGAGACCAAGGTTTGATTGTCCTCAGCTTTTATGATAGAATTGAACATAACCTGACTCAACAACTCAGCTTTTAACTTTTATATTCCTGCTTCAAGCTGTGGTAACTTCCCACTCCTTCACCTTCTTAAAACTGCTGTTATTTAAGGATACAAATATAGTAGTCATAAACTGCACATAGTTTTTTTTCAAGGAGCTAGTAACAGTCCTTATGCCTAAATTTTAATTTTGATGATTCTCATGCTTTTTGTTTTGCAGTGAAACACACAGTGATTTTCACATCAGATGCATAATGCTGACATTTCAAAATCCAGATGTTTCCTGTCAGTTGGCTGATCAGAAATGCTCTATTTTCTTAYGGAAAATTTATGCCAAAAACAAACACTCCCCATGTAGTGTGTTGATGTCATTAACTGATAAACTCTTTCAATTAAAGTTTAACATGCCTCAAGTGCACATGGATTCCTTGAGCAAAAGGACATTCCAGGTCACTGCACAGCCTGGTTTTAGATCCTCTAGGCTAATTCAGGCCTATGACTACAACACAGGTGTACTGCACTTTTGTGTCAATGACCCAGGCTTCTGGAAAACTGAAAGTACCAGGAAACAAATCAGATAACAAGTATGAAATCAGATGCAGAAGAACTACTGGAAGACAAGAGAGTCAAAACTCCCCCACTGCTGCTCTGTCATAGATTTGTTCAGAGACAGTCTGGGACTTACATCCATGAAAATACTGCCTATTTATCTTGACAGAGGAGGAACTGATCTTTTATGTGAGGAATTAAAAGATGAGCTCTAAAATACTAATTAGAATGATTTTATCATTAAGTATAATAAACTTGAGAATTGAAACATTAAGATGAATTTGAGAGCTGGGAAAAAGCTCTGATTCTTTTCCCTGCACTAAAAAAAATTGTAAATATTGAAAGGTTCTGTAAACACTCCATCTTTGATAAAACTGCTTTTTCCTGGCTACCTCCCAGCTTCTCTGAGAAGTAATGGATATTCTCAAATTCCAGTGTACGTTTGCTCTCCCAGAATCCAGTGGAAGCTGGACCATGATCTGCTTCAGTTTTCTGTTGAAGGGGCTGTATTAAAACCTGACTCTTTATTAAAACCCCGCCCRGTGCTCTGCTTACTTCAAAATTGACGTGACCATTCGGAAGGCGGTTGGCACAACCCTCATTGAGGAAGTAAATGTCTTTGATCARGAGGCTGAAGAAAGGAATCACGATCTAGGGAAAGAACAGCATTATTATCAGTCTGGCCCTGAATCACAATAGTCTGCACAGAAAAATGAAAGGAAGTCAGGTGACACAAAAGGTAAGCAAAACACTGAAGAACTGAGGTCTCTACATCTCTACAYAAAACTGTGCATTCACGGCATTTTAAAATACAGGGCTCTCCACAGAAAAGTCCTCCCTTCATTTCTATGTCATGTCCCTCTTGTTTTCATTTTTTCCTTCTTCCTTGCAGATTCCAGGACATAAATGCTCAGAGGCACCTACTTCTTGCATGTAATTCCTGCAGGGTATCTCGTGGTGTGGCTTTCCCTCTGGACAGGATTTGCTTAGTGAAGGAGGGCAGATGTACATTAAAGCACAGCAGGGATTATTGGGGTAGCAGCACAAAYGGTTTTCAAACTACAGTTTGGTTCCATGCCAAGTCACAGAACCTTGGTACTGATTGGCTTGAAATGAAGCATTTCCTGCCAACTGAAAAAAAGAATTTTCTTTGGAGAATGCCAGAATAGAATRGTTCTATTTTCATTTTCATCCTATGACATTTTTCACAGCTACACATCCTCATTACAATGGGGGGAAAAAGCAAATACCATTTATTATTTCCATGGAACACTTCATTGTACTATATTTCAGTACCTGCAAGTTCTTTCTTTGAAATCTTAAAGCGACTTTTCTCTGAAAAGAAATCAGCCTCTTACACCTAAACTTCTGCTACTTTGAATGATAAGTGAACAGATCTTTAGGACTCAGAAAGACATTCCATGTATAACAACAGTATAGACGAGCAGACTGCATGTGGATTTGTTTCATCTTCCTGTCTGTGTATTCCATGAACTCCAAGATCATGTTTATTAAATGCAGCATGAAGTCCTAACATCATAAGGAGTTGATGAGCAAGTGTTTCTAAGAGGAGAGCACTTAGGAAGCTATTTGATTATTTTCCATAAGAACTACAGCTGASATTCTCMATCTAAAGACTATACACAGGATGAGAACTCCACAGCTCTGTCCAGATTTGAGTTTTAAAATACCTTTTATGAATAAGTTTTAAAGTTTTTCCACCTGAAGCCACGAGTCACTTAGACTTTAGCACAARTAGCAGCTATAAGAACAAAGTACTTGTGACCTCATGTGAGTCCTCAATCTTTCCATTTGTGCTATGAATTTGTGAAATACAGGTCTCTGTCAAAGAAAAGAAGAGCTGAGGCAATGTACTTATTTTACTTAAATTAACAAAGTGATCATTTAATGTTTGGACTTGCAGTCAGCATCAAACTGACCTGGCTTTTTATAAGCTTTTTATAAGCCCACCAGGGGTTATAAACCCGAGCTGCTGAGAATCAGAGTTCCAGGATAAAGGTTTACCAAGCAACTTAACAAGCACATTTCCCTTTTCCCCACTGCCAAGCCACTTGCAAACACACCTTCTCTCTGTTGCTGTGAGCTGTCAGGGACCTCTGAGTGGCTCCACGCAGAGCAGTTCGGTAATTATAAAAATTGCTAGAAGGGTCCATCTGATGCTACAAGGCATGAAAAAATGCAAATAATGAGAGACACACAATCCTTTTTCAGCTGAGCAACTCTTAAATAGGAAAAGGTCTTCTGAACAGCCCCACAAATACAACTTTGTAGAGGACTGCAGTATCTCTTTTATTTGTTCATTCAATGAGAACTTTATTTTAATACATGTCCATTCAGCACAACAAATATGTATCATTATCCAGTACATATTCTCTTAGGTAAATCACAAACTCTTACACTGCTGCACCTGCATATTCTTTGACCAAAGCCTCTACCACCTGAAGGTAACTGCCAATCAATTTTTTTTCAGCTTTTTTTTTTTTTTTTAAATTTTTTTTTGGCTTTGGGAATTAAAGAGTCCAAACAAACAAACTTTCTTCTTCCAAATGAAAAGAGCAGCAGTCAGCTGGACAATTTTTATTATATTGTCTAGAATATCGATTAAGAGCACAAGTACATTAAATTAAATGTCATAATGAAGACAAACTTGCATTTTAAAGAAGTTAAAAGTAAAATGCTATTAACAGCCCCCTGTCCACATATTAGCCAAACTTACCTCAAGGATATCAAATTTGGCTGTCTTCACTTTGGCCCATGTTTTCTTTAGTCGAGACACAGGACTCATGTTCATGCCAGCTTGATACAAGAGAAAGARATTGTTGGAGTATTTAAAAGAAAAAAGTCCTTCAGGTAGCTAGGACTAGTATTTCTAAAGCAAAGAATCTATTAACAATAACAAACATTTTCAACAGCGACTCAAGAAATCAGAGTCATTGTTTTCTTTAAATTCCAAAATGGCATTGGAAATAAAATCTACATCTCTTATGGAATGAAAGCTCTAAAAAAAGTTATTATTTAATGTGGATTTGATAAAACATGTATATATAGTAGAAAAGCTCAAATGAGTGTTCTGAACACCATCTCTTACATACTTCATGGAAAACTACACATAACTATGAAGTTTTCACATTTCAAATTAGAAAAAATATTCCCAGTATTTTCCTATCAGATATACAGAGGTGTGGAATTTTTAAACCACTAGGATGTGATAGAAATGACAGAAGACATCAAATCTCCATATTGCAGGSGAAGTATTTCAATTTGGCACTGAAGCTGGTTTCAAAAAGTGGGGATTTCAGTCTCTGAAGAGTTGCAATGAAAACTTCAGTTTATATCAATTTTATAYGACACACATATCACTACAACAGTGTGGAGCAACTTCATGCAGCAGGCCAAGCTAAGCACTAGACTTCTGTGTGAAGCACTCTGCTTCCTTTATTCAATTTATTCAAAAAGAGACAAAATAATCTCTCAGTACCCATTACTTACAAATAATAGCCATTAGGGAATTGAAGTTGCCAATGTTAAAACATTCCCGTGCCACATCAATGAAATATTCTATCACTCTTGCTCTGTGCTTCTTCTTCACGGGCTGCAAGAGATGCATTTGTAGGGTTATGCTCAGCAGGAAACAGCACTCAGACACATCCCCTCTAAAAATAACACCCCTGTTAAAAACCTTTTCCATGTGTGTCACAGCTTCACACTGTCCTTTACATATGGAGGGAGCCACACCATTGTGCTCCAAAACATCACAGAACTGAACCAATGAAAAGTCCAAAAGGTACCAAACCTGAAAAGGCTTCGCAGTTTTAGAAACCAGACTAAACAAAAMCTTTCAGCACAAAAAGTCTTTGCTCACCATACAGATTTCTGTTGCAACCAAGTAACTGAGCCTGTTAAACCACTCCACGTAGGCTTCAAGATTCCGAGCCTTCTTTCGCTCTCCATAGCAGCTCTACAGACAGAAGAAAAMCAGCAACTTTTAGCACAATTTTTGTCTTTTCCCTGTGTGAGACCTTTTGGCTTTCTGCCTTGCCATTCCCACGCAACCAGGAATAACTCAAATTACCCAACATATCAAAAAGCATAGAGGGGAAGCAGCAATGATGGTATTTAAGCACGTGTAACTTCCCTCTGAGCTGCTGGCCCAGTAAAGCACTTGAACAGGCATCTGGAACCCACCACATGCTTTAAGTCCTGCTGGGATGCTTTAAGGACCTAGGACAGGCTTATGTAAACAGTCAGGGCTAAATGTCTGCATAAATCTCCCTTGAACACTGTTTCAGTCCTTATTCCTGTCCCACTGACAGAGCAGATACGACATCAAGCTCCCTGCAGGTGCAGCAGGAAAAGAGAGACAGGGCACATTACGTTGATGACAAACGAATGCATTGCATCCTGACTTTGGGAGATCAGCTCTACCATTCTGATAGGATTCTCCCCTTCCTGAGCAGTGCCATTCTGTATCATCTTGGAATCATTCCCACACACATCTCAGGGTTGCCTAAAAAAGGGGCAGACAAGAGATTCAGTGATCTCTATTTGGAATATCAATTTCAGAGACCATCTGATGGAAAATCAAATTGTAAACTTGTGTTATTCTATTCTGTTTGTCAGCTTTAATTCAAGTTTTAATGGACTGACTTTGTCACAGTTTACTTACAGAGGTTAAGTCATCTTGAAAAACATAAAAAATTAAGTCAGTTTGAAAACAGCACTCAAGGAGATGACAGCTACCACATCTRGTTAAAAACTCTTCATGTTTGCCCTTCATTTCTCACAGATCTAGAGTTCTCTGCACCCTTTTTGTTATGTCTGCTCTACCTGCAAATTGCCCCACGTGCAAAGAGTTCACTAAAGGAAGAGTTTACTAAAAGGAGGAGCAGATGTTGAAAATTAATAATGCAGAAGCCAAAGTTAAACTCAGCCTCTTCCAGCTGSAGGCCACATAGATGATCTGGGGAAAACATTCACAGGATTAAGTTCTCCCTTAGCCTAAGTCTGAAAACCCAGGAAATGAGTTCATTTAAGTCAATTTATCGGCTGAGTTCTGGAGCTTCAGGAATTGTCCTCCAGAAAGAAAAAAGCATWAACAGAATATTTAATGGGAATACTAAACTTGTTTTCTACTAGTCCTCATTTGTTGCTGGCCCTCACTTGCAGTTCATGGTGCACCTGATGGTAAAYGCTACATTCCAGAGCTGCTCCAGATCTGCTCCAATTACCTTGTCATTATTCAAAGGATCCTTTTGCACAAACGCCTGGATAAATTCTTCTGGTCCAATGTAATTGAGTCTCTCCTAAATAAAACACAGAAGCAGCCAAGTCATATMCCCTGTTAGCCTGCACTTCAAAAAGAGGGGAAGGGCGAAGTCATCCTCGGGAGCGTAACAACTCACAAGCTCTATGTGCGTCAGCTGCTGAGCCAACACGTAGGGATCATTGCAGACTGTGATTATGTCCCTCTGGATGGACTGGGGCTTGGTCTTTAGGAGGGTCAGGCGATCTGTGGATGTGGTGGCATCAATTTTTGCAAGCACCTCCTCATACTGGGTAACGGCGGCCAGCTTCCGAATCAGGCTCTGGAGGAGTTGCTGCACGTTCTTCCGGTACATCTGTAACCACATCARTCAATCAATCCATCAGAAAACACTTCCAAAATGTCAGAAGATAACATTAAAGCCTGCATGACACCCTAAGAGTTGGATGCTGTTACCTGTGTTTGTTGTCAACTTAAGATAAGCTCTATTATGTAATATTTGTAATATTTCCATTTAATTGGACCAAAAGGAATCCAGCTGAGGGTTTAAAGAGTGAGTGTCTCACAGGTTCAATATTGACTCAGTTGGCTCAAGGAACAACAGAAAAGATGTGCTCAATCCCAACCACTGAAGGAAATACAAGAAATGAAAATACCTCATCTTCTCCTGCTTAAGACCACAAAAAAACCCGGTGTTTGTCTGTTCAGTGATAAATAAAGGACCTGCTTCTCTCTGCAGCAAATCAAAACCAGTTTCACTGAAGTCAGAGTTAAAACTTCCAGTGAATCTGAGAAAAAGGARAAGATAATACAACCAATTTACTCTTCTTTCACCTTTGCAGGCCTGTCCAGGCAGTGATTTAAGTTAACAGGAGTGACAAATTTAAGCAGGAGCAGGACACAACTCTTAAATAAATAGATCTGTGTAACCAAAGTGGTTTTATATATATATATATATAATTTATAATTGGTGTCCCAGTTTCCACATATCATCCTAAAGCCATTAAAGCAAAACCAAAGTGGCTTCAAAAAGAATAATCCAAAATCTATTCTGCATGCTGTAGTACAATCAGTGCAAGGCAGCAGTATTTCCTTTATTCTGATGAATTTGTCCTTTTCTCCAAAACTTTACCCAAAGATGTTGTTTTTAAGGAGCAATGTTAGCATGGTGAGGTTTTGGTTGAATTTTTACTAGCAGCTCCTAAAAGAACTGGAGTACAATAATTCAGGAAGTGAAATAAGAAGCTATAAGTAGAAATGTAGTGAACAGAAGGAAACTGCCTCTTTTGTGTCCTTTAAGGTAATGACTCACAAAAATCCAAGTGATCTGTTGAAAAGCAAGGTCAAGGAAGTTGCCATTTACTGCTCCAAGCAGTTCACAATAAAACAAGCCAATTTACTGCAGCAATTGCTCTCACTTTGTCTCTCTAAAGGAAACCTCAAAGTTGAAAAACCCTCAAAGCAGCATCTAGAAAGGATTTATAGCACTCTGCAGATAAGATTGCTCCCTTTGCTCCTTTTCTAGCAGCTTTGTACATCTGCCTTTCCCTTCAGTAGATGATTTCACTGTTTAAACTGTCTGTATTGCCAGAAACTTCACTGCAGACAGCTCTTCCCTTTCCTCATTTCACTCTTGCATCCACCAAATCAGTGCCCTCTGGGCTAAACACTTCTTTTTTTTTTGGGCCAGTAAGTCTTTTTCAAGTGGGTGTGAGCCCTCAATCTTAATTACTTTGCCTTGAACTGAACTTCAGTTTCCTACCTTCCTATGAAGAGGAAGAAACAAAGCAACAGTGGCATCTGGCACCCCTGGAGTGAAGGCAAACCTGTTGTCTCTTCCCATTCCAAAGCTCCCTTGGAGCTGTCTGGCAGCAACCCTCAGCTTGCCCATSAAATTGGTTCTGTCTTTCATTTGTATTTCAAACTGCTTCTCACTCTCTAGCCCCATTTTCCTCCATTCCCCACTCTGACAACACTGTTTTTCAGCTTCCAAGTTCAGTTTAGGTTTGTTCTCTTCCATCCTTTTCTAAAGCCTCCCAAATCTTTCTGGGCCTTTGGCAGCACTCTCAGCTCCTCCCAGCCCAGCTTACCCCCACGCCTGTTAATGTGCTGCTTGCTGCCTCATCCCTACCATCATTCAAAAGCTTATATAAGGAACACCAGTCCCTGAGGAACACTGGAAACACAATGCCATGTGGCAATTGCTGTTTGTGTGTTCATAGCTCTTCCAAATGCCACTCCAGTGTCTTTTGCAATCGCAGCACTGTGCCAGCTACACAGGATCTGCCTACTGAAACCTCCTTAATCGCCTTCCACTGAGTAAACATAACCCTTGCCTTTTGGCTGAGTTTACTTCAGTACTTAAAAGAAAAGCAGTATTTCGTAATACCCACGTGGAACTTTACTTCCATCGGAAAAGTGTGATTTAGAAAAAAGGTCAGGTGATCTCTTTGTGGGTTCCATCCACAGGAAGCAATACGACAGGTTTTCTCTGAGTAGATATCTTAAGCTCAAGACCATTCTTCTTGGTCCAGTCCTCTTTTAGAAATTTCTCCCCAAATCTACTTTTCCATTGACCTAGAGGTCAAAGGTCCAATTCCAATAMACCTTACCCAAGAAATGATCAACATTGACAGGGATTTCTCAGCTGTTGTCCTAGCTAGCTTCTTTCAAGCAGAATTGCTGAAATGATAAAAACCAGCATCCACCAAGTTGTGCCTGTCTGCACAATGTGGGATTATGTCATGGGCTTGGGGATGGAGAGAAGCTTGCAATGCTTTGGAAAAGATCTGCTTAYGCTGGGTGGTTTCGTCCTAGGCTTAGGTACAGACAGAACCTTTCGCCTCCCAGCATGTTCATAATAAGTTTTCTTAAGCACCCAGAGCCCCACCATGTTATTAACAGCMATATCAAAGCAGTAAAAGGAATGCCTTTTTATCCCATAACTTTGTGTGCAGGCAACTTACCTCATCCCCACTGGCTATTCTTTGCGCCAGCTCCTTTAAGTTCCTCATCATTCTTTCATCTCGGAAATCATAAGGAAAAGTCTCTGTCCATTCAGTCAACAGCTGTAGGATTTTTGGTGCAATCTTTTGTGTCCAGTTCTATTTGGAAACATTAACGAGGAATGTTACATGTAACAGCAGCGCAGGAAATACCTAACTCAAAGAAAACAGAATTCTGTTCTGTTGGATACTGTGGAGCAGAAGGGTGTTAGTGTCAATGAAATTTTTAAGCTTAACTTAACTSAGCACTGGATTACAGGCCAGAGCCCATGACCATGGAAGCCAGTGAAGAGACTCTCCTTGGCTTAACTGACCTGGAAATTAGGGCTCAGKTGGGTGGAAAGGACTCCCCTCATTATCAGGAGTGTCTCAGTGCAAGGCATTGATTAATGCTTCCAGAACTTGTGACAAACCATCAACAATGAAAGCTGCAAGTYCCAGTTGTGCCAAGACTTATGCATGCACTACTCCTTACAGTGACAAACCTGTTTRCAGACAGAGAAGGGCTGCYGGGGACATGTGGTGGTCGGGGCTGCTTTGGGCAGAGTGACCCTGAAATGATTTCTGATTCTCAGTGAAGTMAGGAGGGGGCTGAACAAAACCTCAGCCTTGTACTTTCAGAGGGCAGATTTTGGGCTGTTCAGGACACTGTTTCAGAGATTTTCTCAGTGAAACAAACAATGCAGCAGAAGCAGCAGCCTTCATGGAGGACAAGCTGGGCAGTGTGGAAATTTCCCRTGAATCTCCGTGAATAAAGGGTCAAATTCTAGTTGCTTGTGTCAGGTTTTCAAATCTGTTCAATCCTACTGAGGACTCTSTTGAATAGGAGCATTTTGTTTTGGGCAGGGAACCAGGAAGTCCCTGAGAGTGTGGGATCTTACCTTGTCCAGGCCAGGGTCACTGAGTCTCTGCTGCTCAACGCAGAGTTGGCAGACTTTGGCCATGAGCTCGTAGGGGTGCATGAAGAGACGGGAGCTGAGCAGGAAGGTGAAGATGTACGTCCTCTGAGAACATGAAAAAGATAGAGAAAGGGATAAATTACCTGCATTTTTTTATATTCCCTCAAAATGCCTTCCTGACAAATCTGTTCCTGACACTTTGCCATCTGCAGAAGAAAACTCTGCACCTGGCTGTGCCAAAGGCAATTACTACAGAGGTAAGCATTTAACACTTATCATTGCTCCAGAAAAAGTGTTATAAGTTTGTGCTTGAGCCAAGTTATGCAAGATTAAATCAAAACAAGGCAGGGCAGAGGTGGCTTAGCTCTCCTATTGCACACAGCCTTATCACAAGCTCATTACCTGAAATTACTTGGAATAAAATTTCAACTCACCTCTTGCTCTACAGTAAACCTTTGTRTCCTGGGTGAAAGTGGAGGGAACAACATAGTTTAATTTAATGGAATAAAGATCAGTGACTCATTGAGAGGTTACAAGAAGAGGCTCCRTATTTTGCTTTGATTTTCCATGTATCATGATTTGAACTCATGAATTTGATATTCAGAATATCCAYTCCATTTTCCACTTTGCCAGTAGTTATGTATCTATGGCACCTGCTCCAGAAAGACTCTACAATGCTCTGGCTCTAGAAACTTGGAATAAATCATCTTTGATCAACCAGCATCAAAATTGCTTTGTATTTGAAGTTTGCACAAAGCATTAATGGATAGGTATTAGCTTAAGCACAATGCTGGGCTGCTGTTAATTCTGATCCAAGTTAAAAAAGGTCCTGTCTTGGAAAGGTGAWCAGATCTATGACAATAACAGAAGCTGAATATAAGCAGAGTTATGCCTTCAGCAGGAGCATGTCAAYGAGCAGAGCTGCAGTTTCATCATCCCCCAGTTAACCCCAACTGCCCTTTCCTAACACTTTTTGATATCATTCTTTTCTGTCTTCTTAAGATTCATATAAAATGTCTCAATGGGTGTGCCAAGAATTCTCAATGACAAACATCCTGTTCTCACATCCAATCTCTGCTGACTCCAGTGTGGTACTAATTCAACATCTCAGCTGATACATGCGGACCTCAGATGAGCAGTGGGAAATATGCATTAAAAACTGCTTGGTTTTGCAATRAATACTTTTGTTCTGTCCCAACGGTGCTCATGCCTTTCTCTTCAGCTTGCCTGGCAGRTTTTTAAGGGTCAATGGTACATACACTCCATCAAGCAGTAAGCCAGTCTAGGTACGTGCTTCATGACTGAGTCACCAGGGCTGCTCACCTTACAACAGGAGTAATAAAGCACTGGACTTCCTAGATTAGGTGAGTTACTGCGTGCTGCACTCAGGTAAAACACATCTTATCACAGCTGCTCAGCCTCCTGAATCCTTCCTCAGCCATTTGTGTGACACTCTCTGCTTTTGCTGTGCATGGGAAAGTTCCCTGTTGGGAGACACATCAGACCCTGGTGTGCAGACTTACATCAGGGTAGTAATCCACGTTGGGCACCAAGTGCTGGATCAGAGCTTCCAGAGACCCCGAGAGCAGATTGTTGTCGTGGTAACAGAGCCCTCCACAGTTGTCCTCTTTGGTCTGGTACAGGTTCCTGTTGTAGCCGCTGCTGTCAAACATCGCTGCGAAGGGAGGTGTTTGTGGCATTTTCCCTGAGGAGACACAAAAGGGATAAAGAATAACTCAGAGGGTACAATCTGAGGGGTTTTCTGTCATCCAGAGATAGTACTGCACTAGAATGAAAACCCAGTGTCACATCATGGGTTACTTGCACAGTTTTCAAGCCTGTGCAGACTTCTCAGGARAGGGCCAACACAGGCTTTCAGCACTGTCACAGTTGCCAGGTGCTTCTTTTATATCGTGCTGTTTCTTTATTAAAGGACAGATAAAGATGTCCAGGCTAAGAGATAGAAGGAGATACAAGAATCCTGACAGGCTTTGGGAACTCAGATTTTCTACAAAGCTTTTGGGAATGTGGCACAATGCTCACCGACAACTTTGGGCAAATGCTGAAWGCAGCTCCCTGAGAGCAGCACTCTGCTGGGGAAGCATGCCCAGGCTGTCCCAGGCTGACAGCACTGTGACACCCCAGCCAGCACAGAGGGACACACTGCAGTGAAGCCCTGGAGAGCTCTGTGAAAGGACAGTCTCCTTTATGMAACACGACAGCTGTGTCACTGCAATCCCAAAGCTCCCATTTTCCAACTCCACCCTGCTAAACTGGTGCTTGGTTTTCCCAATAACACCGTGACAGGTGTGACCCAGGCTAAAGCCTGATGCTTCAGTGCATCTGCCTCCACCTACTCTCTGAGTGGCTCTACAAAATTTGGAAAAAATTTGTCTGTGTACAGTTCCTTACCACTGTTGTCYAAGTTCACAAATGATATAAAAGATGAGACCAGACTCAGAGTTTTGTTAAACCTTTTCTCTAAATTCTGTGAAAATGTGAAAGATCCAGCCCGGTGTTTTCCAGCTTTAGGAAAAATAAAGCAATTACTCATCAGACTGCATCTCAGTGCCTGTGGAATCAAAATGTCTTTCCAAGGAAAAGATAAGTCAGTGCTGCAGGCTGTTCAGTCATTCAGAGCAGTGGGTGGGCAGCAAGGGGGCCGTGACCACCCAAGAGCTCTTTTGGAGATGCAGTATCTGAAAARGCCAAAAGATAAAATCTCTCTGATTGCTTGAGTGTTGAGTTATAAACTCCTTCCTTCTCCCTCCTTCTCTGCTTTCTGGGAGTAGCAGTTCTTGTCAGTTTAAGGAACTTAGATTTTATAGCCTCCATGGCAAGCAAARTTTGTGCCTAATTTTAACCACTAAACCCTGCCGGTTTTAACTCTCCTACAGCACTTGTGGGTGCTGCTGGGCATTCAGGGAGAGACAGACAAACTGCAGGAGGGAACGGCACTTTGCTTCCAATCCTCCCCACAACTTCAAGGCAAGGGAGATCACCCTGAGAGGACAATATCCACAGGCTGCTGTGCTAAAGTGTCGGCATAGCATGTGTGTGCATGGGAAAAGCATTAATGCCTCTGAGCCATCATTGTAAGTGCAGATGCTGTTTCTTTTCTCTCCATTGTATCAAACCCTATTCGGGAAAAGGCTCTTTAAAGCCACAGACCCCAGCAAACACCAGCCTGTGAAGGCACCCCGTTTGGAGAACAAGAAGCGATGTGACAGCCTGGAGATAAATAGCGAGCTGCCATCTGTGTGCTCCCCAGCCCACAATAAAACAYTTTTCAGAGGGAGCTCGGTGGAGATGAGAAGCTATTACGTTATTAGCCAGATTCCTTAGCTTGGACCTGAAGCAGCACACAGACTTGCTGCTGCTGCTGGCAATGTGTCCAGACAATGAAGGCATTCAAAGCGGCACAAGACTGAGTGCTCAGTAAATAAACAGCGAGAGAAAGCCAAAAACAAAGGCAGAGAAGGACAGTGGAGAGAGCCTCCTGGCCTACATGACCTGCGCTAATCCCACCTTGTGCTGTGCCAAAAGATATCTGCATCAGAATGGAAAAGACTGAAAAGTCTCCGTGTCTGAAAAGTGACATTAGACACTCRGTGCAGCTGCTCAGCCAGCGATTCAATCCCATTCATCCCCTGGGCTGGGAAAGGAATAAAGTAAATACACGTGCCACAGCACACGAGTGGAGTGCAGGACTGAACTGAACAGGTTCCTGTCAAGAGAGCTCAAATCACTGGGYAGGTGAGGTGTAACCCTGCCACGGCTGTGCTCTGCACCACTAAAGCATCCTGATGCACAAAGACTCCTGCACTGTCAGGTTCTTTGCAAGGATAACCCAGTTTGAGGAAGAAAACTTCACTGAGGAGCTGACAGGAATCTTCTGCAGCATTTCCTAGGCTTTCCTGCTGTGTATGTAAAGCCACAGACTTGAACTAACTCCAAAATATTCTTCAGCCCACTGGCACTGAAGAATGTCCTGTTTGTACAAAATTTCAGATTTTTTTCCCAGTTACTGCAGTGCAGTTTATTCAGTCAAAATGCAAATGGTAGTGAACAGTGTGTAAACACTGTGTAAAATCTGTAGAACTGTGGCTCCAAGGTAACACTCCACAGGGAAGTGAGAAAGGCTRGTCTGCATCTGCAAAACAACTTGACACCAATATTAGCACTTGTAAAACACCAAGGAGTTATTTCAATCCAGATCTCATATTAACCAAAACAGCCCAATTCAGGGTGAGACTGGGATCTGCAGAGATTTAGCCAGACTAGCCAGCAATTAGTTTTGATTTCATGCAAACCTCACCACCCAAATCAGACAGCTTAGAGACAGAGTCTCATAGTGCCTCATGAAAAAGAAAAAAAAAAACAAAAAAACCATAGACCATTAATAGATGTACTGTAACCATAAAATAAAATTCTCCAAAGTCTGTCCCGAAGGGTGCATACTGTCTCACTTGTTTGCTCCCTRTTTGTGGAAGCTGCTGGACAGAAAGGGCTCAGTGGTGTTTCAGTGAGACACCAAGTTGTGGTGATGTTGTGCATGGTCAGAACTGGATTTCACTTGGAAGAGAACAGGACACGGGACATGTTCTCCATGTGATGGAAAGGGATGATACTAAAATGTGACAGAGATAAATACAGCATCGCCAAGGGGGTGATTCACACCACACATGTGTTTTTCCAGCATGACTCCTTTCCCATCTTGACCTTGACTCCTCTGCTGTATTTTATGCGGAGGTGGAGACACAAAGCAGTWTGCTTAATTCTAATTAGAAGCCTCTTTAGCTAAAGCTGCTGAAGCCAAACCCTGCCTTCAGAATAACTTGAGTGGAACTGAAATTTGGTTACAAAGCAGATAATGGTCCACAAATCCAAGGCACATAAAGCAGAGGTATCTTGGGACCTAAAAAAAGTGTTGATAAAGCACAGTAGTACAAAATCTGACAAACAGGAATTGGAAAAGAAAGACAAGAAATATTATTCCAGTGAARAATACCCTGGGAGTTAAAAACTGGAACTTTTTAAGTGGGCTTTGGAAACATTTAGTTCGTAATCACATGGAAACCCATTTATCTCTCTGTCTTTATTTCTTTTTTCCAAGAATGAAAAGAGTGGCTTTCTTTTTGTTCTGCTTTGTTTTCATTTTATTAAAGATCAGACTTGAACRAAAGAGCAATGAAATAATTTCCTGGCTTTACCAGTGATGCTCTCCTGTGACAGAGAGAAGTCAATAACTCTGCACTGTGGAAAGAGGAATACAACGTTTTTTCTGCATTTAGTATCATTATGAACATGAAACCTTGGGCWTTAAAGTCCATGTTCTGCCTCTGAGCAGCCTCTGACAAGAAAGAAATCTCAACCTTCCCGATAACAGCACCATAAACAGGAAATCAGAGCCAAAGACGGTGTGCTCAAACCCCCATCGCCTCCTGCAGGAGCCAAGTTTCAGTTTCGCAAAACTAAAGGAATCAGACGGAACCTTCCAAGCTGCCAAGTGCTTGTCCAAACCTTTATGTTCAGCAACAGAAAAAAAAATAGAAAAAAAAAAGAAAAAAAAAATCTGTTTTCTACTATAAACACTGGAGRGTTGGAATGGTTTATTTTCATTTATACTAAAGACCTGAGGCTGCACGTCAGATTCAAAAAACAAAAGCAACGCTACAGACAGGTCGTATCCTTTTACTGAGAAGTTCAATAGTAGCCATAGAAGGTGCTTTTAAAGCCACTGCCAAACATTTTCACCTCCTCTGTTAGGTTCAGTTTTCTCCCACACTGTATCCCTCAGGCAGAGGAATGGTGCCTGGGTTTGTTACGAGTCCCCAGGCACTCCTCCCCTTAAAAGATGCAAACTTCAGAAAGAGCTGTTCCCTATACAACCAGAAACCCAGAACCACATTTAGCAGGTGATTACCATCCACCATTGTTACTGAGGATGCCATCATACATCTGAGGTATGGCAAAACTAAAGACTAACTTCCTGCAGGAGCAAAGTTCCAAGTTTCCCTTTCTCCCTAAGCTTTCTTTTGTTAGCAGCATACCTACAGAAGTCCCCCGCTGCTGTCTTTGTGGTCAGACGCAATTCTAACTGGCCCTTAGCTTTCCTGATCTTACCCCTAGCTTCCTATATAATTTCCCCGTATTCTCCCAGCCCTACACTCCTTCCTTGTCTCCCTAGCCTTTTTAGCCTTTGCCAAAAAGCCTCCAACCTTCCATGCCAACAGTTCAGCCACAGGAGCCACCCCACCACTGTGATGTCTGTGATATCACACCCACGCAGGTATGTGCACGTCTCTGTTCTTGTAGTTTGCTCCCCGTACTCTGTTTGTGCAAAGATATCTGAGCCCGGCCCTTGATAAAGCTGAACTCTSTGGCTGGAGTAGCTGGAATCCTTTCTCACTGCTCGGGGCACCCGCCCAGGCTGCCCAAAACAAAAGCATCCCAGCCACAGAGGCCACCCCTCACATTCCATACAGCGCTGCATTCCGTACAGCTCTGCGTGTGTGTGCTTTGCTCACAGAGCTTTTGTTCTTCTGCACTGAAAGGTAAAGGGAAATTCTACAGCTCAAGCTACTGAGAAGATAAGACACCTGAAAAACTCCACGATGGGTGTTTTCACGTGTCTTACCTGCAGAAATTAAGATCACAGAACAATCCCAGCTCAAGCCTTCTTTCTTCCACTCTTCGTGAAGAATTTGCCATACAATTCTCTGAGTGTGACTTCAGCACCAACTTTGAGTTATAGTTCCTTCCTAGAATCAGTTCTWATTAACTCTATCTTTTAACAGACAAAGTACAGAATATTACCTCACTCACATAGGAGATRAAAAGAGGAGTGATATCAGCTTTTTACAGCCTGAAATTGAGAGGAAGATTAAGAACTTTTCATAAGAAATTCACCCCAAAGGAACAAGAAGACTGAAACTATCCATGCTGGACAGTGGCATAAGAGTAGAAAATACACCTTGCACAGTTGCTSGTAGGGCAAGGAAAGAACTGAGGCAGACATAAGAAACCAAACTGAACCTTAAAGTAYTTTTTGGTTTCATTAAAACAGCAGAGGATGAACAATTTTGTAGTTTTCCAAAAATCACCCAGGCAACAATCATCTGCAAAGGAAAGTGAAAAATCTTAGTAAGCAAAGAATAAACCAGGGACTGAATTTTGAGTAGAGGCATTTTCCTCCTGAATGTGCATCTTTCTTGGGTTTATAAATAGATCCAGCTGATGATGTGGGAAGGTCAGATGCAGCACTGCTGACTGATCACTCACGTATGGGAACTTTGGCACAGTAATTAAGTGAATCCCGAATGACTCCAAACTAAAGTCCTTGGATACTGAACTGCAAAGGTGTGATGGGTATGAATACATTCATGTGTTTACTTGGGAGCATTAGGAACATTAAGGGGGGTTTAAGAATGCCTTGAATTTCAGCAAATCTGCAAGCATAGAAAAGGGGAAGGAAACAAACCAGTTCCTCTTTGTTGCTGATGTGCTGTAAATTTATGCCCCCTGCTTAAGCCCCACAGCTCAGCTCTCCATCTGTCCTTTTCCCATCCTTTTCTTCAGCGGGGCAGGAAGAGTGAATGAGTCTGAGGATGCCGAGGGTGGCTGTGGCAGCACTGCTGCAGTGCCAGACAAGCACATGCAGGCAGACTGCATCACGGCAAAAATCCCWGCTGCAGGAAAATTACTCAGTGCAGGGCGAGGACAGGACACATGTTCCTCCCAAACAAAACACATGATACAATTTGTCTGTGTTGCTGGACACACAAAAGCAACAGCCTCCAAACACATGACACTAAAAGGATGCCACACCTATAACATATTATTTCTTAAAGCACTTATCCCTTGCCATGACCACAGTGCTGCTGAGATTTCCATCTGTAGGTTAAAACTGAGGAGGCCACAATTGTTTAAAAAGATATGAAGTATCCTCCATAACTGATGGATTTATCTTCTCATTAAGTTCATTTGTAAGTTGTTTTTAATTTTATGGGTCAATTTCTACATTTGRATGGTGTCTTTTCACCATCTGAATGCAAAATAAAGCTGTTCTCATATAAGTGTGGGGTTTTATAACCTTGCACATTTTCTGATAATCCCAGATTCAGAAGGGAAGTTTAAAACATGAACCAAACAGGATAAGCATATATTATAAGTGACATGCTGGATTAGCTCTGCAGTAACTAAATGTCAGAAGGCACAAGAGATTCTAGGAAAGTTCATTTCATTGCATGCACCTGCAAMATTTAAGAGATTTACAGAATGAATGCAATGGGAAAAGATGCACAAGAGTCTCAGGCCAGCCAAAGGATTCAATGAAATATCTCACATCTGAAACAACAGACAGAAATCTCTCCCATCTGAAACAACACACAACACATACAGCTACTTTATTCTACCAAAATKTCTGAGCAAGCAGCTGGCCTGAAAGCAAGGAAGTTTTGATGGATAACTAATACTGGGATCATATTCAATTCCTCTTTCCCCTCATCCTAAGATTTATTTCTTTTACAAAAGCTCATAAATGGACTGTCCTGCAAGAACTTTGAAATCAAACTAATGCACAAGCTGAGTATGATCTCCTCAATCCTGTGCGCTAAATTTTGTACCAAATTAAATACCACCCAGAAAGGCAGACGATCTACTGGCTGACCAATGCAAAATGTTAAGAAATTGGCCACAACTGCTGATGGCAAAATCGATAACTTTGGCATGACAGTACAAGAATGCAAAGAAAACACAGGAAAGCTATTAARCCTTACATTTMTTTACCTTATTGAAGSAGGATGRGGATTTTAGAMGCACACAGCATCCAYTTATTGCACCCAGTGAAGCAYRGAACAGTTTTGCCATTTGCTCTATTTGTACTTAAATATTACAGCCATAAAAAAGTAAAGTCCCACCTCTCTAATCAGCCAGCTGCAGACTGGTTTGTCAGGGCTTCCACCCACCAGCAAGGTGCAGAGCTCCTCACACTGGAGGAGTTCACCATCCCAGCTCCTCCAGTGCTGAGTGGCAGCAGAGATGCTGCTCCTCAATCAGCTGATGGATTGCTGCATTCTGAGGTCAGAAGTTTCAAGGCAAGCGAACAGCAGTGATGTTTTCCTCCAAACCATCACACTGAGTGATTCAGCAGCTGATTCACTATGGCTGAGATGTCCAGGAATGGGGCGTGGGGTGGGGTGGGGTGGGCAGATGGGCCCTGTGATGCCATCCACGCTGTGCTACCCCCACCAGTGAATCAGAACTCTGACACGAGTCCTGCAGCTCTGTATCTACAGAGTTGTGCACTCTGCATCATTTCTGCAGTGCGCTTTGTGCCTCCTGCCTACTTGAAATCTGATCAAAGTGAAATCTGATGTTTCAAACGGAGATGGGAGCAGTTTCCCCTGCACTATCACCAGAAGAGCATCTTTGTGGTATTAGCCTTTTATGAACCTTGGGGAATGTGATCCATTCTGTGTGACAGGGATGGGACAGGGATGGGACAGGGATGGGACAGGGATGGGACAGGGATGTAATCCTAACCCATGCAAGGGTGATCAAAGCCAGAAGATCCACCTTCTCTATCTACATGGGCAGTAGGCAACTGTGGGTCTGGACCATCTCAGAGGGATAGTCAGCTTCATCCAGAGCTGTTCCCATATCCATCCACAGCCAACAGAAGCTGCGTCATTCCAGAGTTTTGACCTGACAGCTGGTAATTTGGATCTGTTTCTGACTCTGCTACGAGCTCCTCACGTGGCTTTAGTCAAGCCACTCAGTTTCTCATTACCTCATTCCTCTGCTTGACAGTACAAAGAGGGATAAGTATRGGGTTATTTCCTTTCATTAAGCACTAAGATCTTTTTCCAAAAGGTGCACAGAAGGTACATAACATATTACTGCCAGCAGCATGGTACTAGCCTTAGGCACGAAGCTCTTTTGACATGGTTCCTTCTTCAACCTCAAAGCAAGACAACCTTCTGAATTCCAAAACTGCAGATCCCTGCTTGGCCTTTTGGTGCAACATACAGTACCCTTCAAAACAAAACACCTTTCCCTTTTGTAATCATAACAGGCAGCCAAGTTATAATTTACAACAGCAAGCTGTAGTGCTAAATAACAGTACTAAATTTCATTTAACTGCTTCTAGCTAAGACCTCATTGCCAAATGCCCCTTAGCCATTTAGATGATGCAGAAAAAATGTTGGATTTAAGGCAAACAATTAATATGATCTTTTTTTTTCCCAGTCGCCAAGTCCTTAATGTTTCCAAGAATAGTACAGAGATTTTACTGACACTTTGACATAGAGCAGGTTGGAAGCAGGATATTTACAGTTTCTGCAACAGAAATACTTCGGTGAAAAAACCACCAACACAACAACAGAATACTTTCCAATGCCTAGGTTGAAGATAAAAATGGATGGTTCCACTTTGGCAGTTAAAAAAGGAAGTAGAGCTCCTTATCTGCATTGGTTATACTTGCCTCACACACTTCTATGTCTAGGCTGGGTATCAGCCAGAGGMTTCTAGACCAAAGTTGGGTCTGAGCTGCAGAGGACTTGTAAAACAATTGTCTGCAATCAGCTTGATTGACTCCTTGGGAAATCAAAGAGAAGCACATTATAGCCAAAATGAGTGAAAAGAGCTTTTTCCCTAGTCTAGGCAGGCTCGTAGCAGAAATCTCCTCCCCACACATGCTGCCTGGGCTGGTTTGTGTCAGCCTTTGAGACCCAGCAGCAGTTCCYGTGCCCGACTCAGGGTGGACCCTTGGGCTTTGCAATCGATGGTCAAATGCTCCTTGCCCTGAAACAATGACACCTATTAAGCCACCACCCGGCAGATATGGTATTGAGCAAATGTACACCACGCTGGGCTGTGAAAAGATCATTAAAAAYGCGGCCTAATAGTGTCTGAATCCCTGCAGGATGTTTAAAGGAGGATCAACTCTAGTCCTGATGGACAAGTACTGTCAGTCCAGCACGCTACATTCATGCAGAAAGCACCCGGCCCTGTATCAATGAGAGCAATTATCTCAGAGAACACCCCACTCCCCAATCTGACTCAAGCTTATTTAYCCTCTGTCTTACCCCTTAAGAATCCAAACGTCTTGCTGGGCTGGCTGATGCAGAACTCCATCAGGCTCCTCTCTCTAATGATGTGTTACCTGGCATTTCTGGCCCTATTTCCAGCTGTGACAAGAAGAGAGCAGARTACCTGACTCTGTGGGAGGGGCAAGTGACCCAGGGAACATTTTATTCTGGGGACAAGATGCATTTTAATGAATCAAACCCAAAAGAGTCAGAATGCATGGATCTGAGTCATGCAGTGCTATTCTAGAGCCGCCCAGGGAGAGTGAGCTGGATTGTTGTCATGATCCTGCACATTTTCCATTTAAAAACACAGCCATACTAAATGCTACTTATTCAGGTTCMTCACCGCAGTGATTTAGTTTTTTAATACTACTTCTCAGAGCAGTTAGAATAGAGGAGAAATTAGCTCCAGCTTTCAGCTGGAGTTTTGCCTCCTGTTTGTAAATTATGTATTGTCTTGCTGTGGCTGCAAAATGCTCCCTTCTGTTTACAAGCTCATTTTCTATCGACGTGTTTATTAGATGATGTGGCTCAGTCCTCATACCCATGCCAAGCACAGGGCACTTGTCAGCGCTTGCAGAGTACACCTGTGTGTTTACTAACATTTGGAAAAAGCGCTTAAAGCGTGTGCAATCACAAATTCCGCCTCCTCCTCTGAAATGCGGGCAACCTGTTCCGATCAGCCCTAATAGGTGTCACACCACCAGCCCCTCGCAGCGATGTGCAGCACAGTATGATCCAAACACAGCTCCTTCCTGTCTGCACCCCAAGAAAAACACGCTTTTTAACTCCTCAGTTACAGAAATGAAGTCCCATGTTGTCAACTTTTCCAGTTCATCCTCCTTCACTGATGCTGCTCCGGGGTTGAACTGTGCCTGTCACTTCTGACACAGTGTTACAGCAGCTCACCCCGCAGATCATGAACAGGTATGGTGACTCTGCAATCCTCGGAGACTGTTCAGATAACCCACACACCTGGAGCACAGCAACAACACACCGTGCTGGCCCCAAAACCTCAGCAGAAAGAAACCATGAGGAATGTAAACCTACAGGGATTCAGTGCACCATAGGAAAAAAAAAAAAGAAAAAGAAAAAAAGCATTTTGCTCAGTGTGTGGCACAGCTGCGAGCTTAACCCCTGGTAAATCAGTATTTTCTTTCTTCTTTTGCAAAGATTTAACAAAACCTACAGTGGCTTGTTTCAGTCCTGCTGATCAAAAGAATTATATCCCCAGGGCTTATCCAAAATCAGAGCTTTCTCTTACCTGTTAGTTCTCTCCAGCACAGCTCATCAGTTTGCTACTTGACTTGAGTATATTYAGCATCGATTTTCAGCTGATTATCAGCTGCTCTCCAAGGCATCTCATTTGGAAGCCTGAAGATAAGCCTGAGGAAGCCATACCTCAAAAAGCTGTTCTCAGCTTTCAAAATAAAGAGACAGCCTAGAGACGCAGTCCTGCCCACCCAAGTCCCAATTTTCCACAGATGGCACGTTATCTCAGCCCACCAAGGCGGTAATCTCACTGACAGCAACCCCCTCAACATTCCTCTCTTCTGCATAGCTGCCCGAGGTACAGAGCACCTCTTTGTTCCTGGCTCTTTTGATTTTTCAGACCATTCTTGCCCTTTGAGAGGAGTCAGCCCTCCTCCGYTCTATTCAGGGGAACTCCCCTGAAAGATTTCCTCATCCCTCAGCGCTTTATTTAGCTCTACACACAGGCAGACTGGGAGGCACTGCTTGTTAGRGCTGCCTTAGTTTACAGCCTGGACTGAGCACAACGTAGTAGATGTAGCTGATGAGCAACACACACTGGTCTTGGGTCATTTAACACTGATTTTGGGTCATTTAACAGTCCTTACTCTCCTTGTACCCCTGAACTGCCGCCACTTTACGCAGCACCGGAGTGTGAAGTTTTACCACAGTTACACTCAGCAGATGCCCAGCAAAGGACACACACACACACACACAAACATCCCTCCCGCACACCCATTTCACTCAGCCCCACAAACMCAGTCTGGGAAATCTGTGCTTTTTTATCCTTCCCATCCAAGAAAACCAGCAAGCACTTGAACTGACAGGCTTAAAGAAAAACAGGGAAAGCTCCTCCAAGGATTATAGCCACAGGAAAAAAAAAAAAAAAATCACATCGTGCAGTTTTAGGACCTTGTTCTATCTTACTTCAGGGAAAGGGACAAGGAGAAGGACCCAATCACTGCACCGCCAAGTGCTTCTTCTTTTGGGGTGAAGTGTCTCTCGCTTCCCCAATATGCTGATACCSCAAAAAAGAGCAGCTCTGTCTGTACAGAGCTGGGCGCCAGGAAGGAGATTAAACATCAGGCGGATGGCAAGAAGAAGACACAGATGGATGGACGGACGGACAAGACGCACCGCAGACTCACGGACTGTACCTGGAAGTGGCCGCAGGCGCTCCCGGCCCCAGACGCTGCTTTATGGCTCTCCCGCGCTCATCATCCACAGCACAGGACACACAGCACAGGACACACGGCACAGCCCGGCTCGGCACAGCCCGGCTCGGCTCTCCACGGGACTGTGGCAGGCGGAGCGCAGGGCAGAGCCGCTCCCCCTCCYGTCCCYGTCCCCGTCCCCGTCCCCGCCCCGGTGGCGCCGCAGCGGCGATGCCGCGGGAGGCGGAGCGCGGTGCAGCCCGCCCCGAGAGCGGAGCGCAGCCCTGGGCACCCACCGGCGGCCAGCAGGGCCAGGGGATGCTGCCGGGACTGGCCCCGAGTGCTGTGCCACCGGCCCGGCACCATGCCAATGGCAGAGGGCAGAGGGAATCATTGCTACAGAACGGGACACACACATACAACACCTCCTGTGAGTCTCCCGCATTGTATTTCCAGCGCAGGGGATTTCCTCAGCCCGCTGCTGTTCCTTCTCTCTTCCCATTTCTCATCCAGTTTTTCCTGCAGCTCATGCACAATAATCTAAAATCACCCGCACAGATCCACTACAACTCCTCACCCATCACCCTTTGTTTTCTCTGCAGTTCAATTTGCCAGCTTGGATCTGGTGCCCATTGCTCTTGGGTGGAGGGACAAACACTTTGCCCCTATGTGCTCTCTCCAGAGCACTCCGAGTTTTCTCCACTTCTTGCACAGCTCTGTCAGGCAGCGCTTTTCCAGGTTTGGGAAAGTCCAGGTTTGACCAGTCWCTCTATGAACAGGGCCCAAATTTCGGACAATCCCTGTTCTCCTCCGCCAACCTTTTTGCAGCCTCAATCTACCTCAAGACCTCAAATCTACCTCAAGACCTTCTAAGATGAGGGAAACGGAGCTGCATATGCACAGTTCAAGGTGCAACTGAACCTCAGATTAAAGGAACAATACTACGGCTTTCCCTGCACTTCACCCCCTCCGACATTTACTGATCTATGCTCAATTTCCTTTTTTGACCTCTCAGAACATCCAGTSAAGGTCTTGCTATGGAGTGGCAGCAGCCAGGTCAGAGCCTCTATTTTGCAAGTGAGGCTAGCTACATGCATCAGATYTTTCACWAAYTGAAGAAAAACTGCCYCTGGTAGTTAAAGGCTTGAAGGACAGATGCCTCTAGTTACTATTTTTACATTCAAGCMTAGAAGGAGCTTGAATAAACCTAACATCCTGTGGCCAGGATGATTTTAGGGGCAATCACACAATCCTGCTTACTTGCATTCCCATTTGTTTAAGTAGAGGATCTAGAAAGAAATGGTTGTAAAAACTAGTTTTAAAATAATTGTGCTGGCAATGTAACTAATAATGAAAGGAGCTCCAACAAAAGGTGGCTTGTGCATCCAACCCTCTCTCTGGGGTTAGGATTTAAACACACATGTGGTCTTGCTGTGCTTTCTAGGAATTACTTGCAAGTCTTCAGGTTCTGGGTTCACACAAAAGCCTGCTCCGTCCCTTCAGACAGTGTCACATATAATGTAAAATATAACAAAAAGACATTGCAATGTTATTTCTGAAGGAAGATGACGCACTACCAAGTCAGGGGTCACAGCACTTGCAACAGTCCTGGTACTTTTCCCATTTTGGTGAATACGTCAGAGGATGGTGCTATGAATTTTCCTCAGGCTCTGCTTTATGGTGGTTCTATCTCCAATTTGTCTCTGTGACACGTTTCTCAATGCAATAAACTGCCTGGCTTTCATGATTATTGTTTACCCCTACAATTCCCTTCATCAGACAGCCCTTGCTGCTGTACATACAAGAAATCTACTGGAAAAAAGGATTTAGACTTCATCCAGATAAAGGAGGTTCCCCTTTTCTTTTCCCCCCTCTCAGATTCGAGGAGTAACATTACTTTCCCCCCCGCTTGTCCCCTGTGTTCTCAGACAATATCTTTGATTACAGCAGAAATATTTTACTGAAGTATTTGCAAGTACARGCACATTTATCCTGGTTTGTTTTGGTGCAGGCTGACGAGAGTGAAGGCAGCCTGTGGGCTCYCTGGCAGGGAGGAATATCCCAGGGAGGTGATGGGTGATGCACTGAACAGCTCKGTGTGCTGCTGCTCAGGCTCCTTCACAGCAGAGCAGGTGGTTATGAATCATTTGGCAAGAGTTGAGAGCAGATCAAAACTTGGAAGGAGGCAAAGAATTACAGTTATGAGTCAACGTTTCAAGCGCAGAACATGCCTGGTCTGYGTTGCTCAGATGTTTTTCTTGTTTATTCTTTCCATTTTGATACGGCAATCCTCACAACAGCAATGCAGGTTAAGGGAATTAAGCACATACAGAGCCTAAAAAACTACATRGGCTGTGATTAAACCAATTAAACCAATGCTTGCCAAACAAGTTTTGTGCAGGCAATGTTCTAAAATCCAGGCCTTGTCCTCATGGCTGGATCTGTTGWCATGAAACCCAAATTCTAGGCTGGGCTTTAACATGAGACCCTCAACCATGGCAGAAATACAGGTAACAGRCTTGGACTGCAAACAAGACCTGTGATTTGCCTGGGTATTTGAGTCGTGGAAAATTTCATCCACAGCCCCATATTATCTCCATTATTACAATAAAAACATCAGCATGTGAGAACAGAATGTGTTACTTSAAAACAAAATGGATTTTAGGAGAGGAGATTATTTTTCTGTGTAGTAGACAGGGAAAATCCCATGGGATACAAACTACAATTCTGGCTAATTGAAACCAGGCTCCTGGGTTTTCAGACCCACCCCTTCCCAGAAAAGGCAAGTTTATCATCAATGTCAGTATCAACTGCTGAAGAAATGAGAGCTTTAAAATTTCAATACTTTCATAGAATGAAAATGCATTTTTTCAAGATATTTCTGTTTGCTTTTCTGATGACTAATAAGCTTCAAATCAACATAATTATACTATTCCATGTCTCTCTAAGACACAAGAATTAGAAGTTATGAAGAATGGGGTGTAGCAGGCAAGCAAATTTAATGGTATCAGATAACTTGAGGAAATGAAGTTTCAGAAAAGTCACCAAGCCTGGGAATACTGTAAATAGGATTGTTAACTCTATTTTTTTGTGGACTAACTTCTGTTACGTGGTTGAGAATCTGTGTATTGATAGAACAACCTTCACTATCCTCATCTCCAGGTTTATCCTGACCCTCTGCAGCATTGCCTGTGTTATGTGCCACAGCCTAATACTCAAAATTTTCAAGTGATAAATCAGAAACCATTTCCCTAATTTCACCCAGCACCTTTTTGCTGGTCATGCAAGCATGGTAAAACAGTTAAATGACAGTGAATTTTACACATAAATAGAGAACATTCTCTCTTGTTTCAGCAAGGGACTGTCTGGACAGTTCTCCATCAGAGCAATGTGAATCAGTTGGCTAAACTAACTGCTTTCTGCATCCTGTAACTCCAAAAGGTCACCAAAGAACAGTAATTAAGAGAAAACAGCCAGTATCCACCTTTTAATTTTTCATTTTAATATTTGTTGCTGTGAAAATAAAGAATGAGCCCTTACCCTGTGGTTTGTAGCAGTTCCCTGCATAAAGCAGAAAGACATCAGGTTTCATTTTAGMCTCATGTTTATTCAGCTTGAACCTGAACTAGGATCATATTAAAAACAGATTACAAACCATTTAAGAGCTCTTAATGCTTGCCAAAACTAGCCTGTGGTTTTAAATGAGATGCAAGGCAAAGTAAATGAAAAGTAGTTTTTAAGTCACCATAGAGAAGCCACATTACCTAAAACGTGCACAACATATTTGGCAATTCAAAAAGTACTCAGCAGAATCCCTTGCACAAAGAGTACTCTTGTGCAAACAGAGGGAAGGGGAGGATTTAGAATCTGAATTCAATTGATTGAAATTCAAAAGTAACCAATTATCTGAAATTTTAAAGTCTGGCAATACTGGGACACATTTAAACTTGTGCACAGAACTCCTGCTGAAATCATTGGGACACCTGCTGAATTTGACACATCTGTTAAATTAATTGCAGAACCAGATACCAAAACTCTTGACCACTTTGAATTTTAAAAACACTGCTTCAAATTCAATTCGCACTGTAAATGTAGATTAGAGGAATCACTCCAGCAGATCACSTAAACTTTGCCTTGGCTTCAAGTTTGAAATGAAGGGCATACTTCAGTGACTTGACAGATTCAAGCAGCAATCTTCAGTGTTCAGATGCAGTAGTGAGGCAGTGAAAGGTTTGTGTGTGGACATTAAGAGATGTGAAAGCACTCAGGGCACTTGAATGGTAGGCTTACAGTATTTCCTGCAGCAGATCTTTTGTAATGAGACTTTGATTTTAGCTGTTTATGACTTGGTCAGAATTTCAGCAATTGGAGCTCAAAGTGTTGGTGGCAGGTGCCTGCTTCAGGCTAGGACAAAATTCAGAAAATACTAATTATGCTCTTCTGAAAAGGTGGTAGATGGAACCCTATTGTTATGCTCATACTCTTGTGTTGACTGTTGCTTTCTTATTTCTTCCTGTTACCTGCTGAAGGAAAACATTCTGTGACAAAGCCTTGGGCAGGGTCTTGAAAATTGAAAGAATATGCTCCCTCTAATTTGCCTTTAATGCAAAAACTGGCCAGATTCAGACAAACTCTGTGCCTGCCCTGCAAGCAGAAGTGAGAATTTATCATCACTGTCACAGACCTTCTCACCACAGACAAAATCAGTCCCAAGTTTTACGGGCTGAGTTAGACTTGCACTTCAGTGACCCCTTCAGTGCAGAGACCACCAGAGCTGAGAAGATGGAGAAATTCTTCTATACTCTCTGTGCCCTCCATGTYAGCACCAAAACAGTGTGAAAAGGAGGGGAAAAGTTGATCCTGACTCAGTATGGCTTAATCCCACTTGCTAAAAGATGCTGTTTTTCATTGCAATCACTTGCATTATCAATGACCCCTGTTTAACTGTCCCAGAGGAATAAACAGTCCAGGGTGAAATAATTAAATCTCCTTTTCATTTATATAAAACCACCCCAAAGCATCTTCATTAATAATTCTTTGCAAATTTGTAAAACATTCCACAGACAAAGAAATGGAGGCATTTTCAAAGGCARATGATGCAGCACATGAACACCTGGCACCAAGAACACAACAGAATCCTGATCCCCAAGTCCTCTGGGGACCCAAGAACCTCATGGGCTGGGAATTGTGCCTAAAGGCAGATTATATAGGAGAAATGACACACTTTGCACCATCAGTCTTTAACKACGGGTAAAATATCTCATTTAGGACCTTGCTTCTTTTTATGCACGAGGTGTACAAATACAGGAGAAATGGGAATACCAATAAATATAGACTGTCTTCTTTCTTGATGGAGAAGTGCAAATGCTTCACAATGTGTCAATGCCACTTGCCCAAAGCTTTCTAACACGTGAACACCTTTAGTAGCATTATCCCAAAGCTGGATGTTGGGATCTTTATTTCTGTTTAAATATTGATTTACTATTGCTATTGCTGGAGGCTTCTCCCTCACTTCCTCAAAACAAGGCAACATTTACAGTTTCTCCTGCTTCCCCATCKTCTCCCCTTTCAGTCTGACATCCTGTCACACGCTGACAGCAATCACACCGTGAATGGCAAGTCATTTGCTTATTGACAGCCTCCCATTTACTGTGACACCTGCCAGCGGTCTCTGACCCTTGAATAAACATTAAGACATTAACAACCTGATGGCGGGCTCAAGGGTTTGAATAATAATGTCCTGCAGACTCACAACGCTCACACAAGCAGCCAAAGAAAAGCCTTTTTGCACTAAACTTTGCCATCCTGGGGGCTGGCAAAGGCTGCTGGAGGAGCAGCTGCAGCAACAGCTCACCTGCATGGATGGACAGGCAGACTTTGCTATTCCACTCTGGCCAGTGAAGCTTTGAGCATCTTTCCCTGTACTGTAAAATTGGGATTTGGGCTGTAAGGGACAGACTCATGGATTTAGGAAAACAACAGGGAAGAGCAAAGAGGAAGAAAGGACATCTGCAGAAAAAAACTCCCAAAACAAAACCAAACCAACAGCACTATGCCCCATCCCTCAAAAGCCAAACCCCAAATTAAAACAAATAAACTACCTCCTCCCGTGGCCAAATCYAATCCTTCCTCTGAATTTTGGAATGTTCACAAACCCTCCCTGAACTGCTTTGAAATCGGAGAGCTCTGAGCTGCTTTTGGAGTGTAATGTCTCACTGAAAGTGTCATGAGGACAAAACAGTGTCCATTTCCATGGATTATCAGACGGCGAAAGTGATCCTGCTATGTTTGCTTTAGGTTTTTACTAGCACTGGGTTTGTTTTTCCTGTGTATCTGCCTGACACGTGGCCAGTCTGGGACTCTGCTCTAATGGATGATCCATTAGCTTGAAAGACATTCTCTCCTGTCACTCCCAGCCATCCCAACCATGTCATGGAGGAAATAAATCCTTTCAACTTGCAACAGCCAYGGCTCTTAGGAACTGTAATTGCAAACCTCAAAGCTCTGGTTAGAGTAAGAAGCTTCTGTACCAAATGACTTGCAGGAAACCTGGTCTGCCTCCCAGATGTTTAATAAACTTARYAGTGCCCTCTCAAAGTYTTTGGCGAGAGTTCAGTCATCTCTRCCCACAACCACTKCACAAAGGATTCAAAGATTCATAAACCACAGCTTTTGTTTTGAAGTATGGGTGAAGTATGCTCACACGTTTCTCTGGGCGTGCTATTTGGTGAAGGAAGCTGGGATGCTTTCCACCCTTATGTGCTGCAAAATAGGCTCTTACAACTCAACCAGAAAAGATGTTGAAGAAAAACAAAGAAAATTAAGACTTTATTACATTTAAGGTGTTTGTTCAGTTGCTGGTCAGTGCAGAAAAAGAAAGATTTATTAGTAATGAAAGCAGTTTGACAGTCTAAGTGAAAGGAATTTGGTGGGTAACCTCTGTCAAGTTCAGGGAATGGATCCACATTTGCCAAACTCTCACCAGAGCATCCAACAGCTGCATGGTGAATGGTTTTATAATCCCTAAGTATTTGTAAGATGGTGAAAATCTCTTCCAAATCAGAACATAAGCTTGAAATCACCCCAAAAAATTCATGTTCATAAACCAACAATCCCAAATGTATTTCAGACTGAAATTTTTAAATGTTTAAATTTCAGATTAAAAATTTTGAATTATTTAAGATCTTATTTAAACCTGTGAAAAAAAGGTTGACTTAGAAAAAAAATCCCCACTTTTTAATATTCAGAAATAACTAAGTAGAAGCTCAAACCTTTTTTCAATTCTCTCCCCAAAAGAAGGTCATCAGCTTGTTTTTGCAAGAACTACCTTTTTTCTTTCTTTCTTTTTTTTTTTNNTTGATACCAGTGTTCAGTTTTGCAAATTTGTCTGGTCAAGAGGGGAACAAACTGTCAGTGGAAAATTTCCTACTCTTTCCATTTAATTGAAAGGTTGCCTGCTGTGTCTCCAGCTGTCCCCTTCCAGCTTCCAGTGAAGAAGGGGATTACAAATCTCTGAAGAATAAAACCTTCCTGGAGCCGCCCCCTGCCCCCAACAGAGCAGCTACTACTCCYAAAGCAAGAAAAACAGCTGATGCTCAGCCTTTCATCCCTTTATTYAGCATGGTGTGTATCTCCCMSAAAGCTGGGAACTGCRGATCCTGAGCTCATAGACTGCAAGKGTTACAGTSCACCAGGCTGGACATCCTCAGCAGAAAATAAAGCTGAACAAAGCTGAACTTTCTCCAGCTAGGGGCAGAAGCCCTGGCTCTGTCTGTCTGGGAAGGCATCTCCTCTTGCACAAATCTGCTCAGACTTTCCTTTCCTACCAAAAAACACCCCCAACAATGGTGAGGGAGAAGATAGAAACTTCTATCTATCTAACTTCTATTATTGATGCTTTTTCTGCTGTTATTCTCAGCAAATGCAAAGGCTTGCCATTGGGTCAACACTTTTGATGGCAGAAAGAGTGTGGAAGGAAACAACCAACACAGACTTGGTAGCTTCACTGACACTATTTGATTCCTCAGTGTCTCATTTTATTAAGCAAGAAACAGTAATTTGAAAGCTGTTTGCATGTTACTCTGTGAAGAAATGGTTTCAAAACAGCTATTCTTGAAACAGAATAGAGAGTSACTGTTTCAGTTCTTGTCTAAATATGGTTTAGGATGTGGGATTTTGCACCCATGATAGGCTGCACCTCTCGTCTGCTGTCAGTTCACTGCTTTTCCCTGGCAATTTGCATTCCCCCTCTTCCAGTGTAACAGAAAGGAAAGGCACTCTGCCAGAAAACAAGATTCAGATTCTGCAGGCTGTTCTGCACACACTCAACATTAATAAGAGCTGACCTGAGAGAGATCCTCACTAAACATTTACACAGTACTTCAAATGGAGCCCATCAAACAGATAGGCTGAAAGGAAGGATGTTTACACTAAAGACTGACATTTCTCCCTCAGATTTACAATAGTGTTTAAATATTATTGCTTTGTTGTCATCTCTACTTAGCAGAGCTGTGCTACTTTATCAGAGCATAACCTCAGCCAAGTAAGGTGTTTCTCATCACTCTGACTCTAATGTTGGGATGAATTTCACTGCATGACCAGCAAATTCATCGGAAAACTAATTGTAAAACTAGAGAGGCTCTGAATCTAAGTTTTTTTTTTTTTTCTCCTGATCAATTCCTACCTCTTTCTTGTATTTAAATAATAATACAGCCACGATGTCAGAATTCAGAAACAACAATAGTTAAATGCATAAAGCATTTATGAAAACAAGCCTCCAAAAACAAGCTTCCAGGAATCAGCAGTGCCAAGTTTTCCGATTTGCTGGTGTTCTGGGATAATATTCTGCTCACCTTTCATAATGCAACAAAAGCCAGAATTGTCCTTCCATTTTTCAGCAATTCAGTTCCATTTCCCAGCCCCAAGGGTTTTATCAGAAAAGTTGTGCCTTGAAAATGTTTGCTTCCTTGTACTGAAAGAAACTTTATAAAGAAAAAAAAAAAACATAGCATTTTCTTTATCTGGTTTCACCTAAGTTTCATGGATATTGGAAGGAGCCCATTTATATGACCAATATATATATTTAAGGCTCCAAAAGGCACATAAGAAGAACTCTGTTTTTACATCAAAGTATTCCAGCTCATCTGTCARTTGTGAGAATTGGGAGGCAGAAGTTCTATGTGTTATCCACCCTCCTCACAATCTGTGCAGCACACCTTGTTTCAGGCATAGGTAATTGGCAAAACACATCTGCTTGCTCTGGTTTGTTTGGATTATGTAGGAAAAAGATTTTTAAATTTTTCAAAGCAAKTGCTATTTAATATTTTAAAGTAAATGAAATATTTTCACAAAACAAATTCCATTTGATTCTAGCTAGAGAGGTTTAATATAACATTGATTTTTACCCATTAGTCAAATWCTCAATTATATATCAGCATAGCTCTCTATTTATGAAGAATCAGCATTAATCATTGCATTGATCTAGAGCATGGTCTATACCTTCCTTTTTCCTGCATAGGGGAGAAATAAGAAGTTAAGAAATCTGTGCAGATTGCTGAGGATAATCTCTGTAAGAGAGTATTTCCTCCTGCAAAATTACTAACCATTCTTTAAGGACAGGATTAATTTAAGAGCAGGCTTAGATGCAATTCATAATGCTAAATGAGCAGGTGGCATTCTAAATAGTCATGCAGAAGTTTCTGCCTCTCTTGGCAAACACAAATGTTTGATGTGAACAAAGCCAAAAGGGTTTTGTTGTTTGCTGAACACTCGACTCTGGCTCCCATTTCCAAGGTTTCCTTCCCTTGGGACATATGGGCCTTCAGTTACTCACCCAGATTAGAGGGTATCCTTAAAAGTGTTCTGACTGAGGCAGAACAAGGCTCTRAGGAAGTTTCCACAGCTTAAGAAATGACCTCAAATATTATGCTTCCAAAAATGGAAGGAGGGAGGGCATTTGGATAAACAGGCCAGAAGAGAAGCCCAGCCATGAAAGTAACAACAAAACCCCAGGATGCAGAGAATGAGGAGGATTGTAKCTCCTAAGAGGAAATCAGAGATCACTATGTGCAGTTTTCACGGAACGGTTTTATTGCTGTTTAAGCTCTGTGTAGCTGTGCTGTAATCAAACAGGAGGAACACCAGCAAGCAACAGTGTGAAATCCATGTGCAGGAAAATCTGCTGAAACTCTTTGGGTCACCCTCTCAGAAAAAGCCTGAGCCTGTACTGAGCAGCTTCACAAGCACAGGCAGGTAGATGATTAYGTACTGATTTCCAAGAGTGTAGGACAGGTTAAAGGATTTCAGTTTTATAAACATCACAAGCTTTGCCCAATCTGCAGGAGACATGAAAACAGAACTGCAGAAAACCACAACCACATGGAGTGTGTCTGTCAGGAAACGTGGTTAAGGGAAAGGGTATTCTGTGGCACCTTGGAGACAGTGTYGCCGACGCATTCTGGTGAACCAGAGCAAGGCAGGAAGTTCTCTCCCTGATCACGATGCTTTCTGTAGCTGAATGTGATCATTTCCCTTYTATGCCCATTTCCCTTTTTCAGTTTCCTGCAGAATAAGTACTTCAGTGCAAAATCAGCTTATTTCTGTGTAACTGTCAGACAATCCACCATTCCAAAGTAAGGGGTATCATCATTCACACAGTGTTCGGTGTGCTTTCAAATATAGAAATAGAAATTAAAAACACCTCCTGAGCCAGTTTCRAACAGTTAGCAGAGCATCCTTTGCAAATGCAATCACCACACTTCACAGCATCAAATGAACTGTAGAGCATCAGCAGGACACAAGCTCTTGAAATAAAAACAATGCTGGCAAAGTGGGGTTGTGGTGAATATGATCATTGAATAATCACCATGACAGTTTTAATGAAGTTGAAAAAGGAACTTACTCTGGTTTCTGGTATTCTTCAATATCATGGAGTTTTGAGGTGAAAATCTCACAGAATTCCTATTGCAATGAACATCATGGAGCAGAATGACAATAATAAAACAAACCTAATGGCTTGATTTCTATGGCATTTCTTTTCAGAAGGGTTCACAAACAGGTCTCTCCTGCACTTTACAGAATAGATTCTGTTTTCATCTACCTGCACACATCCTCTGCTACAACACTGACAGCTTTCCATCATCAGTCTTGAAATCTTTCAGGTGATGCATAGGAGGGGAAAGAGAACTTGTTCTGGTATTGCTGAATTCYGTAATATGGGCTAATTTGGGCTGAGATATCAGTCACCAAAGGGTGAGCTCTTATCATTTCTAGAGGCCATTTCAAAGCCACAGGTGTGAAGAATTCCAATATATTATAAGGTAGAACCAGCAGTAAGATGAAAAGAAATTAAACTGGTGTTAAAACAGACATAACAACAGAGTCCTGGGGGATGGGGGGAAAGAATATTCTCTCCTCCTCTCCCTTCCACGGTTCTATGTACTACCATCACCCTGAGTGGAAGAGAAACTGCAAACTTGAAAACATTGACAAGTGAAAGAGTATTTTGTTGTAGGAGCTCATAACTAACTGTCAGCCAGTGCTGCAAGAAATCAGCCATCTGCAGTGCTGATGATATAAAAATTACTTCAGAGAGCCGACATGTCGGCTAAAGGCATCATTTAATGTGGTTGCCAGAAATCCCTTCATRAAAATCCATGGCTCCAGCAGCTGGTTCTTGTTGCCATGAGACTTCTTGTGTGTTCTTCCTTGGAAGGCAGAAAGACCAAAACCATACCCCACATCTCAGCAAAGATCTGTGCCTGATTTTAACTAAATGGAACCAGGAAAGGCTCCCATTGCCACCCATTACAGAGATGGCTTTTCCATCCCCACAGCTCAGGACCATCTTTCCAGTCTGCCCTACTCTCCRCAGGGTCAGGCAGTGATGAGCTTTGAACATAATGATCAGACCCGGCAGAAATAACCCCAAAAGATTTAGAGGTTTTGCTGTATTCATCCGAAGTGGTACAGCTACTCATAGCCAGTCTTAACAAAGCACAAATCTTTACCAGCAAATATAAAAATCATGTCCTGTAGTGCTGTGCAAATGGTTCCCTTCTGGTCAAGGACTTACAAACATTTCTTTTTATACTCCTCTGAAGCTGTCAAATCCATCTCTTTAATGGAGAGGTAAAAATACCTGTGTGAAGCAGAGGGACATGACTTCCCAAACTGGGCTACCCAAACGATGAGAAATAGGTGATGAACGTTGTTTAAAGTTTAATCCAGCACGTTGATCAGACCACCTCTTTTCCAACTACTCTTTAGAGATTACAACTCATAATTAACACTGTCAGAAACTAATAATCCACGGGGGAATGCTGTCCATGGTTCCACATCCTTCTGGCTTGTGTCCAGCATGAGGGGTTACCACACTGCCTGGGATAACAGAATTCTCTGCATACACTTCTCTGTCCTTCCTTCCTTTACCACCATATATTAGTACTGCACAACTGTGGAATAGCCATTGCTCAGCTGCTTCTTTCAAAAACAGGGAAAATCTTGTTAGCCTGCAGAAAATATACAGGACTACAATGTTGTGGATTTCCTATGGAGTTATTAATTGAGACACAATAGCTCATTCAAAACTAACTTTTAAAAAAATTGCTTAAAAATTTATCTGCTGGCTCAGATTTTTCAGAGGTTTCTTGAACTGACTGTGCCTGTGAGCTCTTTCATTTGCAGTAATTTTTCTTTTTCTGGTGAAAATGATATTAAGGACAATGAAATTTCAAGTTACATAGATTTTTCTGAGTTCAAAATAATGCAGCACTTGAAGACATGGTGCTATTCTGGTTGCTCAAGAATAATAGAAGCAAGTTTGCAAACTACAGTCTTTTCCTTTGTGCTAGTTCTCAGTAKCTCTTAATGGAGCTAACTTGTTTTCTGTGGCATATGCAAGGAGGCAAAGAGATGTGCAGGGTCTTGTGAAACAAGATCTTTGTATGTATTTGCGATTTCATTCTTTGTGATGTGTTTTTTATTAATATAACCAAACAAGATGAAATTTGGCAACTGATCCACCAAGTATCAGCAGAGTTAGGTAACATTTTCTGAGAAAGAGAACTCTCCACAGGAATAACAAAATCTCAGCCCTTCTCTGCTGATGCCTTGCAAGGTCGTTACTGCTTTTGCAAAGCAGACAAACAAACCATTCCTTAAACACAAAAAATTGGGAATGAGTGTTCTGAGGCTTCCTCATAAAGTTAGATCACCTTATAAAACAACAAGGTACTCTGCCACAGGACGCTGAGTCCTTCACATACAACCATATTCAATTTGCAAGAGGAGAATTCTGGAACTCCTGCCTCCAATTGAACCATGGAACACAAAAGGTGATTTCTCTGCTTCTAACAGGATCATGCTCTCCAGGCATTTCCTACAACCATGTGTAGCCCTGTAAAAGTAACAAGAGGGGAAAAAACAAGCAGAAGCAACCACAGGAAGTAGTTGAATCCTGACTAGGACTGAAGGTGCACTCACTCTTTCCCAGCTAAAATGGTTTGTAGTCTGCAGAACTCAAGGGGGAGGCTTCTGGCTGAGGGGTTATATGAAGGCTTCAGAGCACTTAGAGGGAGCTCCTAGAGAGATGGAGCTGAATTCCTRCTTCAGGGGGTTGAGGATCTGTGTGAAAGGCATGCTGGATCTCCCTAAAGCTCTTCCCTGCCCACATTTTTTCAGATTTCTTTCTACTGCTCTTTGTTGTGACATGTGGATCCCATAAGGGCCCTCTTCCCTTCTGCATATCACATACTTGCTTTGCTCCAGTTTTACCACCCCACCACACACTTCCTTTGAGAGCCTGCCTCCCTTTCCATCGCTCACTTCCTTCAGTTTAATAGCTCCCAAACTTKGTGTTCTGGGCACAAAGGTTACCCCAGCCTGGACTGAGCAGCACCCTCTCTTTGCCACAGCARTGCTGTGACTTTGGTTGGCTCAGAGGGTGTGAGACAGGGTGAGGCTTAATGGCTCTAAGTCAATTAATGCTTTCCAGACTTTACACTCAACCTTCGTACTGAAGCTAAGGCTGGCTCCTTTGYAGTGCCAAAAGGCCAATCTGGACAAGCAGGAAAAGGAGCAACACCTGGGAGGAGAACCTGCTTTTGTAGCAGTCATGCCCAGAGCTGTGAGCTCTGGAAGGGTGTGTTTTGTTCTGTATTTCCACCTTGCTGCTTGGGGCTGGACATGGCAAGCTGCTTTCTTAGTGACAGTGGACATATGCCAGCACCCAGATGAACTGTGCTTTCCCCTGAGCTACTGACTCAGTTTCCCTTTGGTTTTCCATCGGTGATTGCCTCCCAGTAACCCCTGTAAGTCCCATGCCACGAGTAACTGCCCAGAAAGAGGAAGCWGTGAAGTGGTACACTGATTACAAAATGCATTTACTCCATAAAAAGCAATGGAAAAATTTACTAGACAGAACAAAGGCAACTTTCAGCATTTTGCTGAGCAAAGAATCTCCCCCATCCCAACAACCTCATTTCCCCCCCGTGAACTTGAAGCTGCATCTGCCAACATATGGGCTGGGTACAGATTGTCATGTGGAGGCTAAAGGTGTTTTAGCAAGTTCTCCAGCAGGAACAGGTGCGTCTTTCTAATGCCCTTTCAAGCAACATATGGACTTCAGAGAAAATCCAGCAGGGTTTTCAGATCTCACTCCTCTAGCTCTGTCTGGTCAGACACTGTAGGGAAACCCATCTGTGCCAGCTCTCAAGTTCCCTTTGTTCTGTGCTGCCGCTCCCATTGTGACAGTGACTACCACAGTGCAGATTAGAGCTCCAATTTTGGCTCATCTGTGCCTGAGACTCTTGAGATTATTACACAAAGAGTAAATTCAGGAGCAAATTAACTGCTTTGCATACATCCAAAACTTTCCAATGCTCTTTGGGACTGAAGTAGAGCAGCAAGTTCCCACACCCTTTACTCCTCACCTTGTTTTTCAGAGTTCAGCTCTGACAGCTAACCGGATTTAGCAAAAGCTCACATAAGCGTCTAAATCTGGTGTGAACTGATGGCACTTGGATTATGGAGTCTCACCTTCCAAGGAAGAATTTCAAACTGGGAGAGAGGAATCTGATGAGTGAAACCCAGGCCTGCAGACTATCTGATCCTGGCAGACCCATCTAGCTTGCAGGCATGCAAATCCAAGGACAAAGTTAAGAATACTGAGTCTAAAAAGATTATACTTTAGTTCTCATTCCTGCTATACACCTGCTAGTGGTTCCCAGACTCTTCTTCCTAACTCACCTGCTGGGCARGTTTGTTTTTTGTCTGTATGTTATTCCAAAGGCAAGAACCTCTTTTTTCTTTGGAAGGAAAAGAGATGAGGAGTTTGTTTTTCTTGTCTCCAAGAAGAGACCACTAAASAGATTGCAAATAATGCAAAGTTTATCAGAAACTTAAACTGAGAGGCTGAAACTCCCAAATAAACTAAGTTATGTGACTTTAAAAATTGCATCCTGCATCYTTAACCACAGAGGTATTTTTGGTTTTTTTTCTCATGTCTTGCATGCTGATATTCTTTCCATTACCACTGTCATCAGAGAGCTTCTCTATGTATTCAGTCCCCTGCTGTCCATATTTTCCTTTTTGAGCAGATCCAGGTCAGTGCAGTGATCATCCAGCTCATCAGAGGGAGCTCACTCCAATAATTTCAGGGGGAAAAGTCCTGTCTGAGTCTTCTCACCTAGAAATCATTCTTCATTTCATGTTGTCTGCTGTCCACTGAACAACCAGGTAAAAGAAATCAAGGAAAGAACTTTGACTCTGTGGCTCGTATCACCAATTACAGCCTGGAATGAAAACATCTTGCTCATAAGGGCAAAGGAGCTGCAAGGCAAGAAGGCCACCTCCACAAGGAAGGAAAGATGGGTTCTAGTTGTAGGTGGCTCCCCTCAGAGAGGGACAGAGGGTCCTACATGCCAGACAGACACCCTTCTTAGGGAAGTCTGCTGCTTCCCTGGTGCCTGGTTTGAGGACATAGCTAGGAAACTTCTTAGCCTGGTCCAAGGGCCCTTGTAATATTATCCATGGTTTCGTTTCTGTATGAGGAGTAATAAAGCTGTGAAGCGCAGTCCAAAGACAATCACAATAATACTTCWTGGCCCTGGGATGGCTGGTAAGGGAATCTGGAGCAAAGATAATTACAATAACAATTTTTTTCCTTCTTTCTGGAGATTGGAAGAAGGAGACAGACCCAGCCTGTTAATACATGGCTCCATCTCAGAGTGCTGCCCTCAGTCTCCTCCAGGCTGAGCAGATCAGATGACCCAAGCTGCTCCTTGTAAGCCTTTCCCTCTAGAGCCTTCACCCTATTTCAAGCCCTCCTTTGGACACTCTAACACCTCTCCATCTTTTTTCTATTGTGGTGCCCAAAATACACGCATTGCTCGAGGTGAGGCTGCACTGGTGCAAAGTAGAGCTGGACAGTCACCTCCTCCAGCCAGCTGGTGTTGTGCTGTGCTCCACGCACCCCGAGACACAAGCTGGCACAAGATCCTTCAACAGCATTGCTTTGGAAATGTCAGACTTCAAGTCATTTCGTAGCCTACTTCTCACAATGTATGCCCCACTTAGCTGCTGAACTGTGAGTCACAACTTGAGCGCAGGAGAGGAAAAAATGTTGTTCTTATTTTGGCTGCAAATAGATGCAGAGACAGGACAAAAATCTCCTGTCGCTCAAACTCTGCTTTCAGTTCCGCTGCTGAAAATCAGCAAAGATAAAATTCAGAAKGGTATTAATTGAAAGCCATTTTTTTGGGCATTTTGATCCTTTTGCATAAACATGGAGTTGATCAATCAATCAATAAATCAATCAAGTAGTCCAGTGGTAGCTGAAAGACTCACAAATTCTCTTTTGAGGGTCACCCACCTGGTTTAATAGTGTAGCCTTTACCTTTCAGTGCACCAGCATAATTGTAACTCTTCAGATGACTATTGGAACATCCACTACTAAATTTCTTTGTAAGATGTTATGAATTTCTCTCTCTGAGGACAGAATTTAGCAGACCCTTTTCCATAGCTGAAATGAAGGAGAATATTCCAAAGGCATCCGTGTTTCCACATGAATTTACCCCTGAGCCTCTAAAACCACTGTTACTAGCTCTTAGGGAACAGGGCCATGATGTATTTTTTTGCTTCAAAGAGATGCTGAATTTTTAYCAGAAAGTTCAAATATGTTTTGAAGGTGATAACATCTAGAGCTGTAATGCAAAGAATAAAGAACCTCCATCAAGCAATCTTCAGATTGCTCAGAGCGACATCCTTGGAAAACACATAGCCATGCCAGCGTGAGGGAGCTGCACCACCAAGTTAAACAGCCTGCAGAGYTCCAGTTCTTTGACAACATTGTTTGTAGACAAAAACTAAGCAGCTTTACAACAGCCCACATGCTTGGGAGATTTGGGAGACCAGAACTTAGGAATAAGAAGGTTTGCACAAAAATGCCAGGTTTGGAAAATCCTTGGAGGATCAAAAGCTAAAGTTAACTCAGTAATACTGAYCATGAGCAGGTCCTGCTGCTCACATCCTGAATCTCAGGGACACTCCTTTTTTTTAGTGCCACAACTGGCATTGCCAATGCATTTTCCTAACCAAACTCATGGAGGTGTTCTGATGGCAGGATGAATGAAATAYAAATATGGGGASGCCTGGCAGATTKACTCTATCRCAMTCCCACAATCCCAGGATCTCTTTTTTCCCTCATGTAGGTAAGGCATAGGAAGTATTATTTCTGTGTTATTTACTGAAAATACAATGACTTATATCAGGAAAAGGAATAATGACAAACCGTTACAATTGTTTAGACCTAAACAGGCAAAAATAATTTTCACTGAAGAAATCTCACTTGGTGCCATTCTGKTTCTCCAGGCCAGTGTCCACCCCACATCCATCTCTTTTGTTCTGCCTTTACTCACACAGAGACAGGTTCTTTCCTGAGSTTTAATTCAGGGATGGGAAAAGCTCCTTTGGAACGAATGTATTATCTTTCTTTAAACCCATCTCAAAACTCTTCTTTGCAGTGATGAGTAAAGGCAATGCTGAAGTGAGCAGGCCACTGATGTGCCCTGACGTGCCCAATCTCTTGCAGCTGGGACTGGCTGGTATTGGTTGCTCCAGATGCTGATACTTCCTTTTCTGGGCACAGCAGTTTATCCTTCATTGATTCAGATCATAAACTCCCTTATGATACAACAATTCTGTTGTTTTGTGCTCATGTGGTGCTGAGCACCGTCATGTCACCAACTGTGATACACAGARATACAAAAAATAAGGCTCTGATTAATAACTACAGCTCCAACTGAAGAAATCTGAAGCAAGACAAGAAATTACAGGAAATGAAGACTTCTGTGTGGCTGGAAATGAAGACCTCCATGGGCTGCCCAGAAGCTRAAAATTTCTAAAACTGGATATCCTTCATGTCATACACAATTCTGTCATGTAGCAAAGACAAAATTTAAATGGTTTCTGACATATTGCTTCAACCATCAAACTTCTATTTGCTGATTTGTTCTGTGTTTTAACTGCAGCAACTTTCTAAACACCCAAGCAGAACTTATTTTTCATTCTGTAAGGCAGTAAAGCTATGATTTTGCCCATGTTAGGCAAAATACTAATAAAAGTTTCTTGCACTACTGCTGAAATTGTTGATAGATCTTGCACTATTCCACTGAAGACCTGCTGTCATGAAATGGAGCAATTGTGTGTCATTCTAGGGGGAGAAATCTCTTGCTAACTGATTCTGTCATCAAGTTTTAAAGAAGTCCTTCTGGTTAGGTCACACKGATAATAACCTTTGCAATAGGTTGCTCACAATCTTTAATTTCTGCAGATGCCTCCCTCCAGAGGCCTTTTCTCTTCTAGACAACTGCCCTGGCTCAAGTGGGAGAGATGGTGTGAATATTGAGAATATTTACTTGTAACAGAGTCACTGCCTTAAATAAGAGCAATCTCCAGGTTGTTTTACCTTCTGCTCTAAATCCAAAGCTTGAGGATTAGAATACATTATCCCTTTTCCCCTAATCCACAAGGGTCCACTGGGGACAGTGCATACAAACACACAAGTCCCAGGACAGTGAGGACATCTGCTATCCTAAGAAAAGTGGGAAAAAAAAAAAAAAAGTCATGGCTGCACTTGCACCGTCAGGACTTTTAACCAAATAAAATTCCATGAATTTCATCCACAATTGGACCAGGAAAGTTTCCAGGAGCATGCTATCCCAAAACCTGTCCAACCCAGCTGTCACAATCTGGGCACTGAACTTTATGTCTGGTAAAACTTGAACAAAKAATTTTTGAGAACCCATAGTCAAAACAAACAACCCCCCCAAACAATAAACAATAACAAACACAAACCCCTCAAATAGTTAATGCAACATTCAAGAGTTATTTGCAGCAGCTAAATAARCTCAGTTTTACTTTCCAGTCATTGAGCCGTGTCTTCAGCTGGTTTAAATTCACAGAAATTATGAAATTCAATGGAAAAGTTCTAATTACTACTCCATGTRTATGCTTTACCAAAAATGCAAAGGATTTAGGAGATTCTTCATAAATCAAAACAGGACTTCTTACACCTCTGCCCTGCATCTCAACTTCCCAGCCACCTTCACCTGGCCACAAAAACCTGCTAGGACCTCAGAATGTACTATCAAATAACTCCTAGTGCTGCACGCCTCAAAATGTTTTTGGGAGAGAGGTCTTTCAGCTGATTTCATGACTATTTTGCAAGCAAGTAAGACTCTTTTCTGATGAATCCCCAGTGAGTTAAAACAAAACTGAAAAGAAAAGCAGATTCTGGTAAGTGAAAAAGCATCATGGGTTGAAACTCATGATAAACTGTTTGTGAAAGAGCAGTGTCAGCTCCCTTAGAGGAAGAGAGCTAAAAACAGAATAAATGGTCCTGAGTAAAGCAAGGTAGAACTGAAGCAATGTTTCTACCTTTAACAAGTCAAAAATAATAATSAAGATTCCCAAGATGCAAAAGCTGGAACCTGATGGAGAAAAAAAAAAGTCTTATTTCTTTTATTTACTAATCAATTTATAAAAAAGATATCTAGTCATCTTCGTGTTTTTTGAAGCTTTCTAGCTAATAGTTTGGAGATTTTRAATGCCTTTCTTGCTTCAGAAAATCAAAACCAACATGTAAAGTATATTCAAATTGAAGTTGAGGGAATCTTCATTGCCTTGCCATCAAGGCAAAGAACTGAGGCCAGGAAGGCCCTTTGCCTTTTTAGGTGGAATCTCAGAGGATCAGAATCTGTTTTTCTGTCTTATGTCCTCAATTATTTGACAAAGAAGCTCTTGCCTTCAGCTGCCCTGAGTGAAAATATATAAGCTGCTCGTTTTGCTTATCTTGTGAGCCCTACAGAGGAACTTTCTGCAGACAGAGGCACAGGGGCAGAGCTGAGCTCTGAGAGCCCTGCTCAGTGAACAGCTCTGTCTGACACAGCCCCGAGCTGCCCTGTGCCATTCCCCAGCAGCAGCAGCAGCTCTTCTCCTCCATTCTGCCAGGCTGCTCCACAGACTCATCCCCTGACATCTCCCCCAGCCATCTCTTCAGCAGACACAGGGCACASACATCCCCTCTGTACTCCTGTCCATCTTCTGGTGCTCAGATGAACACACAGGAGAAGCTGGAATAATAAAAACACCAGACAAGGCTCTGAGAAAGTCTTCTTGCCTCACCTCAAGTGGCAAGGCTTGCAAAAATTAATCTGCTGCTGCTGACAGGGGTTCCTACGAAATAAAGCCACCAGAATTTGGGCAGGAGAGTGTCAGCTAGGCAGGAGCTAACACAGATTCACAATGCACCTTAAACTACTATCTGGCCTTATCTAAATCAGTTCAGATAATATTAACTTACCAATTTTCAGGAAGCATGCATGGGTGCTGGGGAAAATACTGGAGTTTTTCTGCTTTTTCCAGGAAAAAATAATATAAACATGCATGCTTATTAATGGAGTGGGGAAAAATGCACATCTCTGCTCTGTATCATTCTTTGGTCATTTTCATCAATAAAATGTAGGGTTTTTTTTTGCAGCCATGCTATTTTTATGTTGGGAAGTTTGTCTGTATTTCAAAGGGAAGGGTTTTCTCTGACAAGGTGAAAGAGAAGCGAACTGGCAGAGAAAACACGTGGGTCACTAGGACCAACGCTGACATAAGCCTTCAAATAAACTTTGCCTTAGATTTGTTTTACTGTTTATGCTAGAAATTTAGTTCTACTTTTCAAAATGTGCCTTTGGGCCACTACACAAATCCTATTCCATTAGTGTAATTGTACTAATTTTAATCACAAGCAGCTTGTAATCACCGAAATACCTTCTGACTAAAACTATTAGAGCATTTGACAGTGATGCATGCAAAACAGCATCCTGTGATTAGGTTGTATCATTAGTGGGAGATGTTTTCACCTCATATGACTAAATCTCCTTGACATTTGGTATTACATTTGCGATGGCTGTTTGATCATGCACTCGCACACATGACAGCAAATCTCCACTCCTTCAGACAAGGTCAGCACAGAGATGCTGCACACTGTGTAACAAGCAGCCTTGCATCTGTCTACATGGGGCAAGAGCAGAAAGAAAGAACCTGTCTTAAAATTCGTGAAATATCCACYAGCCTTGCTGTTGTGGTCGATTTTCTCAGTGCAAGCACTGGCTTAAAGCGGTTTTGCCCTAACAGCTCATTCCCAGCTCATTCCCTTGGCCTGCAGTTGTACCAGTACAGCTTGGGCATGGAAARGAACTGACAGGAAAACTTCTGTGCCAGTCCCTCATTCCATTTCACCCTTTTATCTCACTACTGCCACAACTGAAGATTAAAAGCTAGCCTGATGTTAAGGAGAGTTTCCTGTCTTACCACTCTGCTGCAATACGCTGTCACTGATGGGACCAAAGCCCCTTCTCAGMGGGTGACTCCAGTGACCCGATGGGTGCCCCATTTCACTCCCTGCACACCCCACACTCACAGCCAGACAGGTTTCCCTCTCTGGCTGGAGCCCAGGTTCCCATAGCAGGATCCCAGATGTCGGCATCTTTACAACAATTTGATAGTGCTGGAGTAACAGCTGAACAGAAACAGCTCCAGCTGSTACCTGTGAGGAGGGACCCAGCCAAAAAGGAATCCCTGGGCTTTTGTACCCTCACAGTCTAAACTTGGGGGTCTCCCTGCTGAGCCATCACGTGCTGTTGTGCCTGAATGTCCGGTCACCTGGCCAGAGCTGCAGATCCCTGTGCTCTTTGTGGTGGAAAGGGCTGGTGCCACCTCACATCCCTTCTGCTGGGCTCCAGCCATTCCCCCCACCCAAGAACACCCTGCAGCTCCCACTGCAGCTGCTCCCTGAGCTACTGGCACTACAGGTATTCTGTTCCTCAGCCCTGAAGCCACATCAGCTGCAGAGCCCCCAGGAGCTCCAGAGCTCCATTCCTTCTGGCAGCAGGGTGTACAGCCACACTAATTTTAAGGTATCACCAAAGTATGAGTTGAAAACAAAAGCTTTGGTTTCTACTTCAGATAGTGTCAGGGATGTGGGGACAAACTGTTCTGAGTGTGTTCTCTTTGATATCCCAAAAGCTGCAGACTGCTGTTTCCATCTCCCCAGTGCCTGGCCAGCATCCTGGTGCAGATGGCTGTACATGTCTCTGCCAGGACAGCCAAAGTGCCAAGACCATGTGGCGCTGACATCCCCACTCAGCCAGGGACAAACCTTTATTTAGGCACAGTTACACTGGCAGAAGATGAGTTTTGGCAGCACAGACTGCACTGGCACAGGATGAAGYGAACAGAAGTTGTTCAAAGCACAGATTTGCTTTCCTTGAACGTACCAGTCTTGTCAAAGCGCTTTTGTTAAATTCCCASTGCATGCATGGCACACAATTCCAACAGGACCAGGATTTTCCTCTCAAAACCATGAGCTGTGTCATGAGGAACTGTTAAGTTCATTCCCACTGGGACACAACTGWGATTTGAGAAGCCTTTCATATCATCAATTTCTTTTGAGGATGTTATATACACAA
>NW_026623900.1:9378-43153 GCF_030028575.1 Malurus melanocephalus | reverse complement strand
CAAAGCCATGGAATCAGGCAGGAAAGGAGCACACAGGGAGTTGAGTGGTTAAATTGAGCTGGCCTTTCTGCCTTACTCAGAGAGAGGGAATACGTTCTGGAACAAGATTTTGGTTTCCCCCTTTCTTCTTTTTGCTCAAGGGATGAGAGGAGATGGTACCACAAGGGTATTTCACTATTATTTCCAAGGAGAAAAGTCCAGTTAAATTGTCAAGTTAAATGTCCAGGGAGTAGACAGGGGACTCCACCAAAACAAAGGTCTTGTCCACTACACACTATAGTTCTGTTGTAACCTTGAAATTCAGTGCAGATTCAATGAAATCACCTTAAAATCCAAGATGAACTTTCACTGAGTTTCAGATGAACCTTAGATTAATGTTTTTGGCTGGAAACCGTGGGAAATATGTTAACTTCATATGATCAAACCACAAAAAGGATGAAAATAAGCAGTTTAAACTGAGCTTTGTTTTGAAAGGTTTTGCAAAATGAAGCCCAGTTAGTGGRAATTCACATGATGCAAACCCAGAAATAAAACTTCCACAAAATCCCTGAGAAATGAAGCAGGAGTATTTGACACTGTGCTCCTAATTCCYTCTGAGTGTTCCTAAGTGGCAATTATTGTTGCTCTGTTTTCTGTACTTCCTTTTCCAAGTTTGTAGATGAAAACTCAGATGTATCTCAAACATCGACCCTTCTGCTGAGGGATTATGCTGAAGATTTGTGTATTTTTGCTTCCGTGTCTTTTTTTTTGGGTATTTTAACGTGAAAAAGAAAACCCTACAAATGTCTGTTTTGCAATTGAGTGTTTGTTTTTGATAAATATAAGTTTAACATTGAAAACAGGGACTCAACAAACCAATCTTATCACAATCAATATTCCTGATCATAAGTAAAGGCATTTTTGAGTTGAATTTGTTCTGGTTTGAATTAAGATCATTGCCAGGTTTCTGCTGACACCAAAACAACACTCGAGGGTAAGGCTTTGAATGAATCTGTGTTTTAGGCTGTCTGAAAGCCCCTGAAAGGCAGCTTTTCAGAACAGTTAAGGAATAACTGGACATCATGGGCACAGCCCAGCCCTGGTGGGCAGCTGGAAACACACTAAGAAAAATGCTTCAGTGCAGGCTGTGCAGCCAAGTCTTCAGAGATATTTTGAACTCCTGAGGCCCAAAGGAACTTTTCACAATCTGCTGTTTGCCTTAGGAGCTGAGCATCCCCTTGGCTGTTATTCCAGCRCAAGCTGGGCTGCCCCTGCCTGTTTGCAGCCTTTCCCATATTACCTCAACATCATGGGATGTCCCTGACTGTAGCAGGGATCATCTTAAAATTTCGATGCCATGCACTCATTGAGGCACTCGGAATTCTTACAGAGATCCAGGCTAAGACCCAGAGGTCCCCTGGGACCTGTTTCTGTAGCAGAACAAACTGGACTCAAATGCTCATCTCCTCCTCCTCCAACACCACCACTCCACTTYGTGCATCTTCTCATTTCAGTGTGCTGGGTGAAGGTGCTCTAAAATCCTGTTCCAGCARGGTTCAGTGAAGCAGCACATTGCAAATGCACTTCCATTAGGAATTATGGGCAATGCCTCCTTTTGCAATGTGTTTACTCAGCTCTGTAAATATCCAGGGCAAAGAGTAACCCTGGGCTAAWAGCACAACACAGCGATACGGTCAGTACGCTTAAATTTACTGACAAGAGSCTGGAACAGTCTGATGCTGTGGAAAAAACAGAAACCAGGCACCAGCTATGCCAGTATTCAGAGCTGCTTGCTGCACACAATATCTTTCTCAGCAGGCACCAGGAACTATTATTAAAAAAAAAATCAGAAAAAAAACCCCATGCTCCTTTTATCCCTGAAGGAAATATTTAGAGACACATYATGCTTCAGGTCTTCAATTCAAAATTTGCAGAGACCTTTGAGAGAGAATGATATATGCTAAAAGTCAATTTAAATGGTATTACCAAAATCTGAGGAGTTAAAAGCACATCCTGACACTGAATAAATTTTTTTAAAAACTCAGGGAATTTACAGCTTCTTCTGACTGWGTCRTTAAATACCATCATTTCTGAACRAGCAAAGGATTCAGRAAACTCCTTCAGAGTCTTGGTCAGMTTGCTGTTTATTTACTSTAAGCCAGCTCTTCTTATGAGGAGGTTCCATGCCAGGTTAATAAACTCATGGTAAGTAACAACTGCAGGGTTATAGAGGGCTGAATAACCCAGCTGTAGGATCTATCCCYAAATCAGTGTGATAAAACACTGCACTGTGCCACGGGAAGGTTGAACACAAGCTGGGTTGCCCAGGACACTTCCAGGGCTGRAAGAACCTTCCCAAGCCACACAGGCACATCCCCAAGGCAGCTCAGAAAGGGATTTTATCTCCAGTATAGAGCAGGCTGGAGCTTTGCCACTCACTTCAATAAGCCAAACTGAGTTGTYTGGAAATTCCCTGAAAACCAGAGCAATAAGCTTAAAAAATATGGGAAGGGGATTTTCTCAGAAGAAATGAGAATATGATCTTATCTACAGAAAGACCTACCAAAAAAAAAGAAAAAGGAGAAGAAAATTCAGCAATTTCATTCTCCTCCAATGGACGCACCGTAAATATGCTGTACCCCACCAGCTCAATCAGCTGGGCAGCTCTGCCACCCTGAACCCAGAAAACAAAACCACCCAACCAAAACCAACCCTTCTGGGCTGGGGCAATGAACATTTATTGTGTCAGGGGAGTTTTGACACAACCCTACCTTTACCTGAAAGCACACACAGAGACACCAAGAGCCTGTGTAATCAATCTGAAAGCTTGCCTAACCAGATGAAAATTAATTTTTTCTTATTTTATTCCCACAGTGTGGCTGTGTTTTGATATATGGCAGTGCTCAAAAGGATAAGGTTTGCCCATCATCAATAATTAGGGATGCTAAAGACACTTTTCTCAGTAGAACCCTCAGAGTGCAAGATTTGCCAGCTKTGCCAGTTCCTCAACAAACTGCCAAACCCAGCCTTTGGACAATCCTGGTGCAAGGAAGATCAGCCCTTTATGCCAGTGGGACTGCTCAGCTCTTGTGGCATTTCAGAGGCAGCTCTGTTYCTGCTGGGTGAAATGTGTAATACCAGCAAGGCACTGGGGAGATGCTTTGATTTAAGACATTTTATTTGTCAGCATAGAACAACAAGATGATGAGGAAGATGGAGAGATTAATACTCAAAGGCAGCAGCACCCACAGATACTTTTGCTCTCCAGAAACCYGAAGTTTTTCTGTATTCTCTTGCTGAGCTTGTCATGCGAGATCATCCTAAGTGGAGCCAAGAGGGATCTATGTGCAAACCTTGCAGTGACTGCACCTATGATGCTTATTTGTAGTAAATTCAAAATAAAGAAATTGGAGCTCAAAGTTAAACTGCTTCTAACAGTTGTATTTGGGCTGCATCTGTTTCTCAAAGTTAAACTGCTTCTAACAGTTGTATTTGGGCTGCATCTATTTCTCAAAGTTAAACTGCTTCTAACAGTTGTATTTGGGCTGCATCTATTTGAGCTTAGCATGATATATTTTATATTTTGTTTTTCAGGTTATTTTTTTTTCTGAGACAGCAAATCTTGTGATATTCTGTAATGTTAGTGCCCCCTCCTACAGTGACAGAGCTTCCTGCCTGGGAGGTGAAATGAAGAGGCTTCTCTGAAAGTTCTGATAGTTTTGTGGGCTTTTTTTATTTCCCTAAGATGGATCTGGGGGATGTTAGGAAGGATGGCCCTGCAGTCACCAATGAAATGAGAGCACCTGCAGTGAATTCTCAGCAAATTAAACTCCCCTAACATAGCTCCTGACTAACAAAACAGGAAGAATAATACAAGGATTTGTCATTCTTTGCCTCATGTACTAAAAATACCGTTTTGTTGAAGCACACCATCTTCTCAGTCTTTAAAGAGCATGCTGTGGGTGCCTGCTACCAGATGCTTCACAACAGAACTTCTGAACAATGCCACCTCCTCCGCCAAGCCTGGAGGACCCACAAGTGAAGAAAGAGAAAAAGCACCTCTAGAAAAGTCTAAGGCTAATATCTTTGAGGATAATGACAGACAGGAGCCACACAAAACTGAGAAAAGGAAATGGAATCTCTGAAAATTACTAATAACAGTTTCCTTTTGAGATTAATAAGCTGTGGGAAGCAATGGATCTTACAGGACAATGGGGCTGGATAATCCCCTGGCAAGAAGAAAGCCACCTTGTTTTTGTAAATGGCCAGGCAGCATTCTTCTATTTCAGTCCCTAGTATGACATAGTTCTTCTCCACAATTTCCCCCCATTATTTCTCTGTTTTCCAATGGATGGAGACAAATTTATTCTCACTCTGTTTAGTTGTGTGACTTTCTGCCGCACGTGGGTGTCCTTTTTATGGAAAAACAAAGGACAGATAGCTCTCCGTGTGCTTTTTTTCCCTGTTGAATGACCTTTCTATTCACCAGTTCATCTCAGCAATCATATGAGGAACACGGGAGCATTTTCTGATCATTTGCTTTTTTTAACCACAGTTGGGCAARGCTGCAGTCCCAGCCTATGAGAACTTCCCATAATACTCTTTAAATTGGCAGTTCTTTCAGGCTGCAGCTCTCAAGGGGACCAGCACATTTGCATCGGTGACAGCCAGCTACTGCTCCCGGGTCACTCCAGTCACATTTCTTTTGCATCAAGTTGACACTCAGGGTCAAATGACATGTTAGCTTTGACACTGTGGTGATGTTTGACTTCATCAGCCTCTCAAGGTCAGGCTGTTCTTGGCTGACAGAGGAGCCTCTCCCTCTGCTTGGTCCTGTGTGAGCATCCACAGCACCCAGCACTTCCCTCTGTCTTGCTGCAGGGCAGTCAGGTGCCCCTCCAACTCATTGCTTGGTGTATTTGATAAGAAGGTAGCCAAGGGGCCAGCAGCTGTGAAGTGATGGGGCAGTTATTTCTAGAGGAGGATAAATGGTAGGCAGAAGAGAAATGCTGGCTGAGACTCAAACTCCCTTTTGCTGTGGTATTATAACAAAATAATCACACCTTTCTTGCTAAGGTAGAAGAAYTGAATGCCCACCAGTCTGTCCAGTTTATCACTAGGCTATGCTAAACCCCTCCTGWATTACAGATACCTCCTTCCTGTAGGATATATGCTATTAAATTCTCAGGGCAGAGTTCCCTCATACCCTCAGAATCAAAAGTTGTGTTATTTTCTCTGATGCTCACATGCAAACCAGCCAGTTACATTMATTGACCTGGCCAGCCTGAGTCCCACCTCAGTTCAGRGAAATCAAAAGCATTAACCYTCTGACATAAAAGCTGAGTTTTAATGACTTGCTAATAAGAAACAAACCATCTTTACAGCCCCAGAGGACCAGGCATGTTCTTAAATGGGCAGTGGCAGTGGCAGACAGGGGGACTGTGAGCAGCTGTGCCCTTCCACAGCACCACACACACATGGTGGGGAACCTCTGTTGACTTTTTCAGCTCGAGGGATTTGGGAAAGTATCCTGGAGAGAGACATGTAATTTAAACTCCAGAACAAAATCTGGCAAAGGAAGAATATTCACCTTATTGAAGATGCTGTGGTTTAGACAGTGACATCCTTCCCACTCTGTAAAACTACTGCAAGAATTAACCAGCACTTGGATGTTTATGTCTGAGAGCAGTCCTAAAAAAGAGTTGCACTGCATGCAGACTGAAAAACAGGCAAAGTGACACATTCAGTTTATATAACACCACAAAAAAAAGAAAACTTGCTACAACCCAAAACGAAATTAAAAAAAAAATATCGATCAGGAGGTAAATGTCTTCTGGCTACCACACAACAGCCACCTCAGTGTCTTCTGCAGCTTTAATTGCATTTTGGTTCAAAACCTTCAGTATAACTCAGTAAATRATAGCAGATAAACACATCTGAGCCTTTGTAAATACAGGAGAAAACCATCTATACAACACTTTACCTATTACTACAATAAAATCTTTTGAAGTACGATATGTGAAGAAATGTCATATAAGAAACAAAGTCAAAGCAAGGCGTTTGAAAACTGAACACACTCATGTTTGGTTGAAATAATGTCTCTTTTTTCCATGCCTGAAATATTTGTTCTGCAATTTGAAAATATCACCATTGAATTTTATTCAAAACCATTCTTGTTGCTGCTTCTTTTTCATCTGGGTCTCCTTTTATTTAGTCCATCATACCAAAATAAATTTATGTAACCCAAAATCCTCTGTTTTGATAACACTAGTTTATTTCTTTTTTCCCTCACTAAGGCATCTCCAGATCCAGCTTATTCTTTTTCATCTGATCTTCGGAAAGTCTTTTCTCTTTCAGTACTCTAATCCAACATGCTGTTTTTAATAAGTTTTGGCACTGAATTGTCTCATAGTAAGATAACAAACCTCTTTTTTTTTTTTTTCCCCACTCCAAATGGTAGAAYAGAAAAGTAGTAAATAATAAAACTTGATGATTAAAGCAACTTGAAAATAGCACAAAATAACTTCCCAAATTCTATTACCACATGCAGTGGTATCCTCCTATCCTCTTTTCTACTCAGAATCTTCTGGTATAGCTGTTGATACCTGGGCAAGGACAGCATGAAATGTACTTTGATGTACTTTGCATAGAGAAAACTCTCTTTCTTCCTTCTTTCTTCCTGCTTTTTGGCAGTTTTTCCTCAAATACTTGTGCATTCACCTGCCTGAGTTGCGGCACTGGAATGGAGGTTTCTAAAAAAACTATTCCTAATCTCTTTCACATTCTTTTTCTCCATCTTGTACTTCAGAAAGTAGATCTGGCTATGAGGGAAAACTTTGCTGTGAGGGTGACAAAGAGAGGTGGTGGAGTCTCCTTCCCTGGAAATGTTCAAAACCCTTTTGGACACAATCCCAGTGCTCTAGGGGACCCTGCTTGCCCAGATTAGATGGGCAATTAGGATTAGATATCCTCCAGTGGTCCTTTGCCACTTTACCCATCTCTGATTCTGTGTCCTWAATCTCATCTTTTCTGGATTTCCTACTGTTGGAGAGAMCCCACTAAGGAAWTRCAYAATATGCATTTYRAATGCTTTGTGYTGACACAGARCCCTCTGCTCTTTGTATCCTAAAAGAGATTTCYGTAAGCAATGGGATAAGATCTGCAGATTTTATATGCTGAGAGAGATCCTGGCACTGGAGAAATATGGGGTTTTTTGATGTTTCCTCCAAATTTCCAGAGGTCAATTTGAATGAAATCTAACAGAAAGACATGRAAAAATATTAAATATTTTCTCTCATGGTTCTCTTTTAATGAGGCTGAACCCATGRCAGAGTAAACACTGGGATAACTCTGATCCACAGCAATTGTGCCTCCTGTTCCCTCACAGCAGCCACACAGATGTCCCACCATGGAAGGGGACAACTGCCTATGCAACACCTCTGCTTCTTAGGATTTCAATGAGAGCATCAGATCGTTATTAAATGGGTAACCTCAGTCTGACAGTGACAGTGCTCCCAGTGTGCTCTGTAAAAACAGACTTCCAGCTATATAATGCAGGAAAAGGCTTATTCCTAATCATCATCARGAGATGAGTGTATATTTAGAATCCTCTTCTAAACAAAACCACAGATGGGGAGAATTATATCCTTGCAGAAGAGGCTGCCCACACATTTCGTGCCCCTGGAATAGTTCAGTTTATATCAACTCCAGATGATYTGCTTTTCACCACYGCTCTAAGTAAATACTGCAAARTGYAGGARCTCACTGCAGAGWGTGCAAAAAACAACACAAAGACARCTTTGTCATTACACATTAACAAACWGCTCTTCTGGAGGAAAGYACAYGAATCTTGACAGRGTTGMAGRWAARGTGGAAGKTGTTCTGGGTTTGAGCCCTTCCTGGGATTTCAGGATTTCCAGAATCAATATTTAAATCCTTGGTCAGAATACATGCTCAAAGACAGCAATTACGACAGCTTAAAATAAAACAAATAAATGAATCAACWATTAATCAATTAATCTACAAAAAGCCCCAGCAAAGCATTCTTCTTTGGATCTAAACAGATGATATAAAACCAGTTAGACTGTTATCAATGACATTAAAATGGGTTTACAGCTTTCTCTAGGACCTTGGKACACCACAGTASTGACCCAATACTGAAAAGCTCCATSTTTCTCACAAATCACCTAAGCCCAACCCTAAATGACAATGACACCATGAAAGATCACMCTTTGGTTTGTGCTAGCTCACTTCTTTCTTGTTTGCTTCCTAAAAGCAGCTAAATTTTCCTTGAAGGAGAATCTAAAACAAGCATGAAGTGTTTAATTCGCCTTTGAAAGAGAAAAGCTGTCTCTTTCTTTGCCCATCCTATCACAGAAGAAGCAGACAGGCAGCTGTACTGGGAACTTCATTCCTTGGGAGCTCGGGTGTGTCCTCCACAGCCCTGTTTCCTGCAGCTCAGGTGAATACTGGAAAAGGAGAACCCTGGGCATGGCTTTGGAGGAGGAGAAGGGTGAACAAACTCCTCCTGTGATTTTCATTGAACAATATTGAACATCATTTTTATAGAATGATGCATTGCAGCATGTTTGTTTTAAACTGAACATACCTGAAGTTCCTGGGTATATTAAAACCAATTAAACTACCCAYTTAAGAATGTTTATTTATTTGGTCTGAACTGTATACACTCAGGAAAAATAAAATTATTTCCCCTATCTGTTGATTAAGCAGATTCTGAGAGGGTGAAACTGGGCACACAAACAAAAATTCCAAGCTATTTCTTAAAATAGGAAATTCTCAGCCTTGCCCAAGGCTTTCTGGGCATTTTAGCAAGTACCAAGAAGAAATCACTGTAACTAATAGACATAGGAGTGCAAAAATTCTTGAAAGATAAGAGACTAAAGGTATTMATGTGAGGAAACAACACAAAAGGATCATCATACCATCTTGTCAGAAATCTAAAGAAAATTCACGTTTTGAGACATTTCTGGAAAGATGCCACAAAGCCACTGTGGTCTGGATTAAAAATCATGAAGCATTGTCATGAAACTAATTGTTTCTGATATGAATAAGTTAAGCAGGAATGTAATTAAAAATGTTCTGCTTTATTTCCCCTCAACATGTTGAGCACAGCTAGCTCACAGTAGACAATATGAAAAATCATAAAAGCTTAGGACCACTGTGAAGTCAGTCTTTTTTTTTTGTGTTGCTTTACTCCAGCTTTTATCATCCAGGTGTAATTACTGTAGCCATGCTTCTTTGGAATTCATATTTATTTTTACCTGCTGAGGATTGTAATATTTCCATTCCATAAGCATCTTGATGCTTGAAACATGCTCTGAAATACTCTCCATGAGATGAAATATGAAATAGATGACAAGACAATAACTTTGGACCCACATCATTGCTTGAGACCAGACAACATTTCCAATTGCATTTTGGGGGAAGATATAATTTTAATTGCTCCGGTTGATTTCCCACATCCCAAGCTTCAGCCTACTTATCTCACAACAAGTGAGAAAAAAAACCCAAGTCCTTCACTGCCTTCTACCCACAAACTGTCCCAATGCAATCTCAGAGTGCCAAAAGGGTGCATTGGTCAGCATTTTGGTGTCATTGCCCAGTTTCTTGCAGCCTCCTGTGAGCATCACCACAGACAGGAAACCCAGAAGAGCTTCTCTGCACTCACACTGCAGCCACATCCACATGCACTTGTTGTTTGGAAATAATTATGTTTATGGAGAAACAAAATGAGGTCTATAGGCCGTGGTGGCTAATGAGGAGCCATGAGCTGGATGTTTTAAGGAGTGTGACAACTTCTTCTGAGGGAAGGGACTTGCCAGCAGTTGGTCACCAAGCACAATACACTTTTGTATGGTTCAGATTTTAACTTGGCAAGCCTGAGTGGAAACTCGTGTCAGGCTTTGAAGTCGGTAGCARGTGAAATATTCATGAGTCAAAAGGGCTCTTTACTTCAGAGCTAAGCTTTTTTGCTGACATCCAAGCAAAGCAAATACAACAAAAATCAATGACTAAACAAAACTCAGCTGGGTTTCAACTCCTAACCCTGAACCACAGACAAGAACATAAGATTTCCTTAAACTTTCTACTTAGACATGGAAACAGCAAGATCCAATGGTCAGGGATGTTGCCTTCCTTAGAATGATTCTGCTGCCCCATAAATAACAACTGGAACCAGAATCAAGCACAAATCAACTCTTCATCTATGCAGGGTCTCAAAACTTGAACTAATTGTTCTGGAGATTTGGGTCTTATACTCATTTCAAAAGTCTCCTGAGGGAACCCAAACATAACTTCTCTGAAATATTGTAATATTTGCAAAGACTGAGACACTCACTCAAATCTCAGGCTGTTTACATATTTTGAAAACCTGAGGATAAAGTGCAAACTACCAACACCAGCTTGAGTCTGGGTCTAACTCCATGACTTTATTTGAATTTTATTTTTTTTAGTAACCATGTGGCCTGAAATGCTTGATGAAATACAATATTGTGTGACTCTAATGCATTCCAAGCTGATGGCTTAGCTCTTTTCTTAGCACYATCTTCTGTTGTGTTTCACAGGGAAGAGCATCTAAGATACACAAGCAGATGTTTTTTCTGTGTCAGAGAGTTGCTGAAAAAGCTACACCAAGTCAGTTACAGAGGGCAGGGAATCCAGGCAGGTTCTCCTTGCAGCCAYAAAACAACCTTGCCACRGGGCTGGAACAGAAAGTAAAGCTGKAAAGGTGATWGGGAAGCTGCTATAAAATGTTCTGTGAGGGAACATAGTCACAAAGAAAGGGGCYCAGCATGCTGTGTACTCCTTGTGCCTATCAGGACAAGAAACACTGGAAAGAAAGGCAAAAGGGACAGAGGAGGCAACAAACATTGACTGTATGTCAATGTTTAGGGTGATGTGCCCTGAAAAAATACCCCATATTTCCCTCTGACAGAGCTAACAGCGCTGCAAGGTAGGCAGAGGGAACAGAGAGGAAAAGGGGGAATCCATAGGCAAGGAAAGTTAGCCAGAGGGTAGCACAGCACTGCCTCAGCTTCAGCAGACTTGCYATTCTTTCCACTGTCACATGGAGCAGTCAGGATTTTTGGATGGGGACACATGCACCATATGGCTGCTCACATGACCTCTCCCACCTGTGCACACTCCAAGGACACGTTCATGGGATGATCCCAGTTTATTTCTCYGCAGGATGTGCTACCTCTTTGCCTAAAGCAGTCATCTTTAACAAAAGCCTCTTTTCATCCTGGTCTGTTAAAACCCTTTAACTGGCGCAGTAGTGCCCTATAAATACACTACTCAAACTTCCTMTGTAGTTTTTTCTGTTGTTTTATAGATGTTTGAATGTTTCTTGCACTGTATTTAGCAATTCCTCTGGTTTTTCACAGCCCGTGCAGAGAAAAGCCCCGACAACTCCCTTACAACAACAGAGTTCAAAAGAARTTAATAATATCCCTGTGATCACAGYACTGTTTGGGACTGTTAGAAGTAAATTCCATCCAGTCCACCCCCACAATTTCTTATGGAAACCTACAGAAGTCCACAGCTGTTAGATAAATGTTTAAAACACAAAAAAAACCCTTTAGTCTCTTCACTTCCTCCTCTTGTGTCATTGCTTCAACTTCCTCTTTCCATTTTTTTTTTCCTGATCCCTTTAAACAAGACCGAGCTTTTTAATCACTGTGAAGGACTGATTTTATTTTSAGCTTGTTTTGTGGTGCAGGTGTTGTTCTGTTTGGGCAGGCAGTGAGCTGATGCTTCGTTGCAGCTGGGGCTCTTCTTTCCTGTCTCCAGGGCAGAACTGTCACTTGACTTTGTTCTTGAGCCTGTCCTTCTAGATATTACATGAAATTCAAAAGAATGAGCTAAATTTAGCTAATTCTTCAAATTTAAAGCAAAAGGAGTGAATAAGAGGTCTTGGTTTGCACTGTCACCATTTTTGATTTATCTCTTGAAACCGGGTAATGCAACAGAATCTACCCAAGGTTTCTATTGTGCTATCACTTACGAACTTTACGTTTTAAGAGGAGGGTTGAGGAGCTTCAACAGCTTTGATAACCCTGCCTAGAATGCCAAGCAATTGCAGCTGTGCAGAAACTGCAGAARCTGCATCTTCCAGCCAACCCCTATYTCCCCTGGTTTCCCCAAGAAAACAGTACTTCTGTTTATAAAGGAGGACCAAACATGTTTAAGCAGATCTTCAGGAACAATCCCTTCCTGACGCTCTCCTTTTGCTGTGTCTCTTTATCCAGAACAAACAGGGCTCTCCCAGTCAAATGCCATTATTAGCACAACTCCTGTCAGAAAACCGACTGTGGTAAATGGCCATAAAAGGGCCATGGGAGCTTTCTGTGAATCCTGTCTCCACCTCACAACACACTGACTGTGCTCTGCCATTTCCCCTTCCATTGTCCTCCACCACCCGGATATCTTCACTCTTGCACACACTCACTGTGTGCTAAAGTCTGTACCATGCTATTTAACAAATTATCCCAACAGGCAAATGACAGCCCAGAGTAACGTGGAAGCCACCTTGAATCCCAGAAGTGGCTAATAGCCTGCCYGTGCTGAAAAACAAGGATTTCAATTAATCTGACGCTCCTGTAGTTAAGATGTGCTAATTTTCAAACTGCTATATTAAAGCACAGACACCTCCCTGCTGCAGGGCAAGGCCTGCTACAAAATTCAAGAGAAAACAAAGTTCTAAGGAGGCAAAAGATTCAAAGAACACAGSTTTATCCCTAGCTTTGATGGGATAGTGTCTCAAGTCCCAGAGGCATTKTGACTGGCTCTAGGTCCAGAATGAGCTTGTGGCATAATCAGAAGCTAATCCCACTTGTTTTATGTGCCATTTCTACTGTGTAGAAATCACAAAACCAAAATTGGAACTTGGAATTGAATGGTCTTCTCAGCTATGGCTTTGCAGGAACAAACTGTCCCTTGAGRGAATTTGCCACACATGTAAGAACGTTAAATAACTCCCTAAGCAAAGAACAAATAATCTTCTGTGAATTCATTCTGAAAGGCTGTGWTCCCATGGGGAACCTTTGATGTCTAATAAGAGGAGATCTCATACTACAGCCTTTCCTTGTGGATTGATTCTTGTCTCTTCAGCTCCCTTTCTCATGCAGAAGCTGAATTTCCTTCAACCCTGTGTTGCACAGATTTTTAAGTCAACAGTGACAACAGGGTGGGGAGAGGAATCACAAACATGTAATAAAAAARGGAGAAAAGCATTATTTCCTTAGAAAAACAGACTGAAAGGAAATCACCAATACTGCTGATACATGAAACATGTTTAAGTTTCCATAGTTGCAGCCCAAGACCATCAAGCTTTTGAAAACGTTTTCTTCAATATAAAGACCAGACTGAAATCCTGAAAGCAATCAACCTAAACAATTGGACCATCCAGCAAATGTTGGGGAAACTTATTTAATTGAGTGATCAGGCCAAAGTCTTTCAGAAATATTGAACAGACCGAAGAAGTAATAAAATTGCTATACTTTCCTGCATTTTTATTTCTAGAGATGAGATCTAATAGAAAAAGATAACTTCATTTGCATCTAGTAAATATTCTTTCCCCCAAAGTGAACTACAACTAGCCCTGTAGATAACTTGTGGGGAATACAACTGAAAAGCAGATGTATGAACACAGAAAACCTATCTCCTCTCAGTATGGATTTTTCTGACACAAAATCATGTCATCAGTGTTGAAACTAATCTTCATGGTCTTCATGGTCTTCACACAGCTACGACATTGACTTCAAAGGAAGCTGCCAAGCTCCCATTGTCTGTCATCACCTGTCCCCAGAGGTTGTGTTTTACTGTTTTGGAGCAAGGGAGAACACATGGATTCAGGAGCAAACTGCTTTGTAGTGCTGGTATGGGATCAGAACTGACATGCAGGTGAAAAGCAGTGACTGAATGTGTGGCACCCACRGCAGTTCACTCTTTAATTATGAAGAAAACAGCAATCAGTACTTTTCTGGGGCAGAGGCTCCTTTTCACTACTGCCAAATCACACCTCCAGAGCTTCCCCACACTGTTTACAGGAGTGATCTCTGAGCTGTGCTGTGAGTGACCAGTGCCAAAGCTTTCCAAACCCATGGAGAGGAGAACAAAGCCCTTTAGAGCACACTAAGCCCACCTTATGTCAGTCAGACCAGGCTCCTGCTGTTCTTTAAAGGCCAGATACTAAGACCTGCTGAGCACCTTCTGTTCAATTTAGCACAAGACTCAAAGGCTTGCCAGCTTTCAGGATTTAGCCCCGAGCTAAACTCTATTTTTGTATCCTCATTAGCACAGGAACTTTCTATCTTTCATGCCAGCAATACTTTTCATAAGGATAAGCCTAGAGACTCTAATGCTGGCTGATTTAGGAAGAAAGGTTATTTTCTCTTTCTCGTAATTTCTATCAAAATATTCTTCCCGCTAGAAAATGGAATGATCTATTCAAGTGGATTTCATCACCTGGAAAATCAAACAAGTTTTTCAAATGGCAAAGATCAGCCTTGGTCTCTGTACCAGAGTGAACCACTGCAGTTTTGCCCCTGGAAAGCTCATGTTATCCCTGGCAGTTCCCTGCGTGGAATGTGTCAAACACCACAGTGTCCCTCAGCTGACCTGCCGTGGATTATCATTGCAGACTGTGGTAGCTGCAACAGGATAGACTGACTGTACTAATCAATGACTTGATTTCAGGACAGAATTAATATGTTCTGTGCTATTCTTAATAGGTTGAAAAATAGTAAATATAAAAAATAACATGTTATGTCATGGTTCTATGCATTTTTGCCCTGTGAGAGCAATTCCACAGGGCAAAGATAACAMAAAGTGTTTTATGCAACTAATGTCACTGAACACACTTCTGTTTGGTTGAAGTAATTTTCCTTTTTTCCATGCCTGAAATATTTGTTCTGCAATTTGAAAATATCACCACTGAATTTTATTCAAAACCATTCTCGTTGCTGCTTCTTTTTCATCTGGGTCTCCTTTTATTTAGTCAGGGTCCTGTCCCCGTCCTTTGGAGCATTTGTGAACGCTGTAGCTCAATAGCCATGTKAAATCTGTGCCAAACAAGCTCCAGCWTTGACCTGAGCTGACAAGGTGAGARTACACCTTCAGRCTGCTAATCTCCAGTTAACAGGTGTGTTAGAACAATCACACAAATGTGATTTGAGTGACCTGAGAAAGAGATCCTGTGTAAATCTGGAAAATGGTGGAAATCAGCTAAAATCAAATAACAGACTTTTTTTCTCCTCTTATAAAATCTCTAATCTTTCACCATCTGGCTGACATTCCAAGCCTACTGATGACAAATTATGTGTTTTGGCCTTTCAGCATTTAAAATGCAGATGTGTTTCCACCCCATTGACAACCTCAGATGTGGCACATCAGGACACGGTTTAGAGGTGTACAGAGTGGTGGTGGGTTGATGTGGGACTCTGTGACCTTAGAGGTATTTTCCAACCTTAACAATCTTGTTCTTACCAAATCTTCTTACCAAATCCATCCCTCTTTTTGACTGCAGGTGTACAAAGGAAATTATCTCTCTCTTGAGGGCTTCTGTGAAAAGGGAAAAAAGGCCAGGCAGCACCTTAAGAAAACAGACAAACTACCCTTACCTTTTATCTTATTACAAAGGAGGTTTTAACAAACCAACAATGTTTAACAAACACTCACTASTCAGCCTTGAATCTACAGCTCACAGTGACATGTGTCACAGAGYCCAGAAATCTGGCAACTATCATTTAGTTTGTTTAGGAACCCCAGGGAAAAAGGAAAAAAGCTCCAGGAGCAGCAGCCAGCTGTGACAGAAGAAACCCTGGCTTCTCTCAGGGTGAGCCAGTCCTCCCACTGTCTCTCATTTAAGCAGCAGCCTATCAATTACAGCACAAATTGACTGCTCTGCTGGGTTAGGAGGTTATTAAGCACCGAGAAGCAGTCCAGCCTGGAAAGCTGAGAGAGACGGAAAAGATAGAGGCAAAGTTGCACAGGGAACTTGGGCTGGGTTGGATCTTCAATCAAAAAAAAAAAATTCCCAATGAAAAGATGTCTTTTACAAGGCTTAGACTTCAAATTTCAGTTTAAGGCAAGATCATAAATCAGCATCAGGTTCCCACCYGGTAAAACTACTGCAGGTTTGTTATTGAAAATAATAAGTGAGTCAGGCCTCAGAAATACATGCTTGACAGGCAATGCTCTCTCAAAGGCTCTCTGACCTGGAAGATTTCAGATTTTCACCTCAGCCTGAGGCACTCAGGGCATGGAAATCTGCCTAAAGGCTCGGTTCAGATCAAACTGAACAAACTGAATGAATGGCCATTCAAAATACGAAAATAAGAAAAATCTTGGTTATTGTTTGGAAGACAGAAACCTAAAATTAGATTACAAACTTTTGTTTGTGAATCTGATTGCTGAAAGTTTGGGGAAGCACAGAATTTAGAGCCTAATATGAAAAGGATTGATCATATACAAAGAGCTCCAAAACCTCAGCACAAAATACAAGCATCTCCAGAGGAAGATGGGGCTAGAATAGGAAATTAAGGCAAGTACTCAATGAAGGAAAAGAAAAATTATCAGATCTTCCATCAGACACGCTTCCCTGCTTAATTCCTCTCTGTGGCCTGCCGGGCAAACAAACAAACAAAAAAATCCCTAACTTTGCCTTTATTTATATCTTATTTTAGAAGTCTTGAGATGTTCAAATTAAAGCAGATCATATGCAGTTGGTAAGAAGCAGTACAAAATCATTGCACAGAAATTAAGAAATCAAATGCAGCCTCTTGGCAGCTGCAACTATCTCAGGGAACTGAGAGATATCAGGCATTTGAAACAGCATTAAGAAATTACTCTCCTGTGATGGGTGATATTTACACAACTTATTAGAGAGATCAGAGCAGCAGGAAGCTTCCTTTGATGTCAATAGCAGTTGTCAGATCACTGCACTTCTGAAAACAACTCGATGTCATGCTTTGACCTCCGGTGATCTTCTCAAGTGGCCTGTTTGGTTAAAAGTTGTCAATTCCTAAAGGAGTTCCACAGCTGAGAAACTTAGGATTTTTTAGTAGAAACCCGCACATTACAAGACTATTGGCTATGAAAGATAAACACACATTGATTTTTCAGGTACTGTTGAGTTTAAAATAAGAGATACAGTATTATCATAGCACTGTAGCAGATTAATTGATATTTGAGCAATGGAAGTACTTCTGCCATCACCACATAATTATGCATTTCACGGTGTTGGCCATAATGAGAGGTTACAGGAACCTAATATTTCAAGAGGTTAATTCTCCAAGTAGTTCAGACAAATTTAGTACTGGCCCACCTCTTTCCTCCCTTGTCTTTAAGTGGGAAGTTTCTGTGAATAATGTCACTCTCTGATTCATGGGGTTGGGAATTGTCTCTTGGTAAAGAGGTTATGCATGAAGTCAGGAACCATGGATTGGATCAAAAGCAAACATGTTAATTTCAGTCAGTTTAAATCAGGCTTTTTATCATCAGCCATCAGACAGCAAAATGGCTGGGTCAACCTCTCCAAGCTCTGTCAAGCCAATACCAAATACTACAGCCGAATATACAAGAAAATTATCAGAGGAGTAAAAACCTACAAATTTATAAGTTATTTCCATAAGAGTGTCACATTTACATTGGAAGTTTATATCCTTATCATCTTTGGAGAGTGGGAAATAGAGAGGTATTAAATTCAGATTTTTAGGAAAAAAGCTCCAAACAAACAGAAATGCTGATTATGGAGTAAAGCCACAGACTCCAAATGAGCCAAAGAGCCAGAACTGTATTAAAAGTCTGATCCTACAAATCCACCCAGCTGACTGGACCTTTCCAACACTGCATGTTCCCTCTTAGTCACTGTGTTTATCCTCAGCCTCAACAGACTGCCCGTACAGTTTTTCTGTGCAGGAACATAGGAGATTATTGGGATGTGACACAGCAGATCTCCAAAATATCAGCTGGTCTGAGTGACAGCCCCCAAACAAGGACTAGTGAACTGCCTCTCAGACTGCCAAGAGCCAGGCCAAACACCAAGGGGAGAGCATGGCACAGTGGAATTCACTGCAGGAGATGACTGCAGGTACTGAAAGCCAGCCTATGTTCAAAAGGAAACAAAGCAAGTCTGTGAAAGAAAAATCCATCTCTAGGTGAGAAAAAGCTGCATACTGAACACCAAAGGGCTGGAAAAAGTTGGGACAAGTCTCACCTATGGATGCTCTGTTTTTACCACTCCTAGTGTGTTTGTATGTTGACCAATACATTGGTTAATGGTGTTGGAAAGAAACTTTCCTGTCTGACCACTCTGGTGGTCACACTCCCACCRCTCCAGGCTGTCACTGTTGGCACCAAAGCCCCTTCACARTGGGTGGCTCCAGTGACCCCATTTCACTCCCTGCACACCCCACACTCACAGCCAGACAGGTTTCCCTCTCTGGCTGGAGCCCAGGTTCCCATAGCAGGRTCCCAGATGTYGGCATCTTTACAACAATTTGATAGTGCTGGAATAACAGCTGAACAGAAACAGCTCCAGCTGSTACCTGTGAGGAGGGACCCAGCCAAAAAGGAATCCCTGGGCTTTTGTACCCTCACAGTCTAAACATGCCACAGTCTGGGGTCTTCCWGCCACAGTTCCCTGTGCCCTTTGTGGTGCCAGGTCACAGCCCTTTGCCTGGGGCTCCAGCCATTCCCCCCATCCAGGAACAGCCTGCAGCTCCTCCCTAAACCACCTGCATGAAATGTATTCCTCACCAGTGGACAGGCTGCAGACTCAGCCAGTCTGGATCTGCCCCTGGATGGATGGAGACCATCTTGATCAGATATGCCTTTTGTACTGAGCCCTACTGTAACTCATAATATACAGTCTGTTTAGCAYAGCTGCTCCTGTCTGCCCTCACAAKTCTTTCCTATGCTTCCTCAAAACCAATGAGGAACCATGTAAAACAAAAGAGTGGCTTGGACACATGGAAACACCCCAAATTACTCATAGAAGAACCAGACTGGCAAAGCTTCCCATGTTACCACACAAACACATCTTGAAATAAGAGGAGAACCACATTTACATGTTGCCAAGTAATGGGTTATACAAACATAATAAAGCCGAAGTGCACGTTTTCCTGGTGCTCCTGAGAATGCAGAGGGATGTGATCCTGAAAGGCCATTTTCACGGAGCATGCATTCCCTGGTGGACTGGCTTCAACAGCCTCCTGAGCAGGACAACTGTGGTTTTTCTCACGTGGAAAGTGTGTAGGTGTGTAACAGCTTTCCTACCAAAAACCTTTTRGAAAGTTGCTAGTGAAAGGAGGGATTACATTTCTTTTCACAGCCCACATAGAGCAAGAAGGAGAAATCAACAGACCTTGTTGCCATAGAATCAGCACATCAACAATTTGGAAGYTTCCTAAAATCTAATAGCAGATATGTTTCATATGACATTTAGTATAACCACCCCAAACTCTATGTGCAGTAATATAGATTTAGAACATCCAGAGGGGAAAAAAGAGGGCTTGGGTTGTCAGACCAATTGGAGAAGGCAAATTCCAGTCATGAAAGCATAAAGGACATTGAAAATATTAGGAAAAATGACACTCACTCCCTCACACTAATCAGCTGTATTTGGCATGGATACATAAAATTAATCAGTTGTTACAAAATACCAATTGTAGCCTGAGTACTTACACAAAACTTTATGAGCYGTGTGTTTAATCTTTATTCACTCTCTCTGCCCAGGCATTCAAAAAATCAAAGATAACATCTWAGGTAACAATCACTCCATAGCTGCTGCAACTCCTGAAAAGCATCTACATCAGGAGGAGGAGGGATCTCCCAATTTTATTCAGAATATGAAGAMTGAAAGTAGAAGCCTGGACTGTGCCAGTATAAATCTGAACATAAACCCTCACTACTTTGCTTTCAAATTTAACAGCTGAAAATGAATCCCAGCATTAACTGATGTGTCAGCTGAAATGAATGTAACAGGGAGAAATCTCAATTACAGAAAGAGCTTTAGGCATAAAACTACGGTAAGTGATGAAGTTACAGCAGGCAACACTTTGTGTTAACTGAGTGGGCAGCTCCCCTAGCTCTTAAACTGAGGGGGAGCGTGGCACTCTTGTTTTGAATTTTAGCAGCCACCAGCTCCTGCATGTCCTGGACACAGATGGACTTTTCAGGAGGACTGCGACGTAGACTATTAAGCATTCACCTTTGTCTCTTCCATGAGGAGGATCACAATACTCTCTAGATAAGAATATAAACTTAAGTSAAGTATTTGTAGCATTCCTAATTATTTTATTCACCCTCCTTATATGCATCTCCTGTACTTTTCCCTTTCTGTCATAAATCAGCTGCCTTTCCTTCTGTCTCCTCACCTTCTTGCCTTATCCAGTCTGATAATATAACCTCCCAGAACTCCACCAATTTTCTCCCYTCTCCCCCTTGTTAAAATAGGCTGGATGGAAAATTGCACAGTTTAGGATTTCTTCCTCTCTTYCCTTCACCTCAGCCATGTCCAGAACTCAGCTTGTTTGCATATTGCTACTCTAATTTTCAAGGACAACTTTAACATTAAAATCTTTGCCTGGCTATTCAGAAACCCACCTTTTTCTTCAAACTATATAGGATACTATCACACCCACTGAAGGTGGCACATCACATTATTTCAGACAAAGAAACAGGGTTTGCCTGTTCTGTGTCAGGTTGGTGATCCTCCCAGTCTGATGACCCTGTACTCTAATCCTGTGTGTCRGAGGAATAACCTGCCCAAGCTGAGAAAGAACAACTGGGTCCCCCTCAGGTTCAGTCTTTCTGTCACCAGAAGCCTGAGCACRACTCCTTCAGGTGTTTCTATAGTGCTTAATCCACTGTAACTAGGGATTGTCTCATTAACTGCATAAATGTGCAATTCTCTAACTCCTGCTACACAGCAAGCATCTGTTTTCATTGAATTGTTGACATTAAACCCTTGCTCTTCCTCCCGGCTGCTYGCAATAAAGTCGATCTCATCCGTGCTGGAATTCCTACTTCCAGCATCTGTTCTTTGGCACCRGCTTGAAGTTAATCTGGTCTGCTGTGACACTTCAGATCTTTGCAGCTCTGGGAGGTCCTGCAAATGCACTGCAAACTTYTCTAGTTTTTGCTAGCACTTGTTTGCCTCTTGCAAATTCTGCCTCCTTGCTGTTGGCCTCTTCTGTTTGTCAGTGTGCTACTAGATAAAACACAATTTATTGTTTTGACTTTTATTCCTAACTTTGATAACTGATATCAAAGGAAAAAAGTACTTAGAATTTGGATTTCCTTCCCACTGCAACAGCAGAACACAAACAGGAAATCTGTGACATGTGGAAAGACGAACCAGACATGTAAAATGCTGCTTGCACACAGGAAACTAAWAACTAACTAAAGTGCCTTCTCTGGTTCAATAAAAGAGCAGGCAACAAAAGACTTTTATCCAAGAATACGCCAGAATTATAACGAATAAACTAATTTTTAGAGTTTTATTTTCAACTCGCTTTATTAATCCTTTAGCTTTTGTATTGTTCTTTGTTGATCTTACATTTAAAGAAAGCTCAAATCCTGTCTTTTGTCCATGTGACACTGACCTGGTGAAACCTGAGCTGGGTATCTCAGGTAATTCCTGTAGCACTCGATGCTTCATGAGTGTAAACTAGAAGCAAAATAAAGTTGTTTTAACAGCAGGACTTTCCCGTTACTTTCTCGAGGTGAACAATCAGAATCACAAAGTCTGTTTTTTCCTTTTTACTCACCCAATAACCATTTTCTAAAATATATCATTTAAAAACGGGAGTTACCAGGCCTCCAGCATTAACTGGTAAGAAAACAGGTCATTTGGGATCTTTAGTTTTGTAATATCAATGTACTATAAACAGACCACAAAGTTCATGTGGAAAGAGTACCATGAGCTGTGTCTAGGCTCTAGCAGCTTTTTGCATTTCTTGTCAGCTAGGAAGACAGGAATTTAGAAAGGAATGGCCTTTGAATGATATCTTAATATTTGAAACTAGAGAAAAGTTCAGCCCAAGTAGGATCTTTATGAAAGGCTGGTGAGGTGGGAATTTCTGAAATAACATTATTTTATTCACAGGGAGGTACCTGCCTGAATACCATTCTGAAAAATAAACACACTTCCCCCACTTRCTAATGTGACAATAGTATCTTAGTTTGACAGGATTACCCTCATTTCTCACTCACTGTTTCCAAAGGATGAGCAGTAGTAGCTGTTAAGACCTCTGAAAGTCCAATAAGCAAGAGAAAAGAAAAACTGCYTTGAAGCAGCTGAGACAGTAATCTTACATGAGCTCTCAGAAATCTCAGTGGATGTTCTGACAGCCATTTAAAGCTGGTGCTTTCAGCAGAGATGCTGTTATCTACCACTGAGCTGTGATATCAGAACCTCCTCTATTTTGTGTCCAGAGTGCTGAGTTGCTGTGGAAAGCACAGACAGCCATTGCTCCTCACATCAAAGCAGGCTACAATTGATTTCAAAAATAACTGCTAATCCTAAAGACAACAAGCYAAATTCAGCAGCTCTGGATCCTCTTAGCACAAGGGAAGCACCGACAGCCTAGTGAAGCTTTGGGCACACTTGGCTCTGCAGTGCAGCTCTGGAGAGGACACACTCGGGCACGCTCCAGCCCAAAATTACCCCTGGCTGCCTCTGGAAGCTGCACAGAAGGGATTCCTCGTCAGCAATCAGCATCCATTTCAACCTGAGGACAAGGGCAGTATGCACATTATGCAGTCCACCCAGAGCACAAACTGTTCAAGAAGATACCAAAGACATCAAATCTTTTTTCACCATCAGGTTATCTTGGTCTGGTCTTTCATACTGCACACTCTCACATGTACTGAGTGAAAAGCTTCAAAAGAAACAATTCTGTTTTATCCTGTGCTGAGACTGAGTTCTGTAGGAGCCCTAAATACAGTTTAGCAACAGCTCTGCCTGGACAAATAACACTTTCTATTTTCACGCCTTCAGACTTCTTTTTGAGCTTCCAGTTCTGTGCAGTGTTATTATGGAAACAGCAGTTCTGCTGCCTGGGGCTGTGGGACAGGCGGCTACATTTTCATTACAGGATCTCTACTCCATGGAGTCCTTCAGTTTCAGGCTCCGATGGCTCTTCCTCTATCTAGGATCACCATGAAACAAAAGCTCTGCTGAAATTTTCAGCCTTCTTTGGTAGCAACATGCAAAAGGCAAAATCTGATAAAATATCATACCTAGGTCTCCAAGCCTTGAGCCAAATGGAGTTTTCACCAGAAAATGAACACTGTCATTATAGAGCGCAGTCTAGCAGTGACCGTAACTAGGCATTTGCAAAATACATAGGGAAAATGTATCTGAAAACTTTAGGTGTTATTATGACCCTTTTGTGAATTCTTAACTCAGGTGTACATCCTGCTTATTAACCATAAAAGCAGCAATAACTAACTCAGGGAAATAAACCACCTTCCTATTCCACACACACCATGCCATGCATGATCCTGTATCACCCATGATTGCCACGGTGATTGTTTCTTAATGCTGCATTTTAATTATCAGTGCCTTTGCTTGCCTATCTGCTGATGGAGTCCTTAACAAAGGACAGTCTAACCTTTTCTTCTCCCTGCTCTAGAGACACACATCCACATTTTTTCTTTGTGGTAGTTTTGGTCCTCTGATAAAAGTTCCCCAGACCTGAACATACTCACCCTGTTGTACAGATCTGTGTGGAACTCTTTGGCCAGCTGCCTTTGCTYCCTCTGAACGGTTTCCAAAGAGGACACAAGCACAAACTGTGAGCATTCTGGTGATGAGTTTGCAAGGGACAAATTACTGTGCTGGTCACAAATCCAGACCTGTCCATGCATCTGTTTTTCTGCTTCCACTGAGTGAGGGTATGCTGGAATCAATACACAACTGGCACTTCCAAATAAAACCCCCTCCCATCTTCTGACAGCAGTGTTTTACAGAACTTCAGCCAATTCAAAACCAAGYAATATTTCCATATCTGTTGCAATGTACATTTACTGTGCACGTCACAAGATTAAGGCTTTCTTTTTAAGGGTCTTTACTCTCAAAGGCTTAAAATCCTGACCCACTGATGTCTGTTATGCCATCTGTGCCTTCTGATTTTCTTCAACAAATGTGGGTGACAAATCCTACAAGCAATAGGGCTTATAATATAAGCTCAGGTAACAATAGTTTCAGTGGTACCTCCTCTTCYGTTTTCCAAACCAAGAATCCCATAAAAACTTCTATTCTAAAATCCTTTCCTTATGAGAACAGATCCTCACACACTTTCAAGTCTGAAAGCCCGCAGACTTTCAAAAGCTTTCAACAAACATTCTGTTAATATTAAACCTTCTAATAATGTGTTTTTAAATCATCTAAATGCTTGTCCCATGGACAGACTGCTTCAGAAGCCCAGTTAATGTGTCACACCGTAATTAGCAGAGTGCAGATTGGTAACAGACTGTGGAAAGCAGATGTTTCTCTGTTATGATCTTTACAGACACATCACAGCCAAAAGCTTTCCCAGTGACTCACATTTTCACAGATGTCATGTTCCTTGCCTTGTGCCTGGAAATGAAAGCAAAACACTGATGACCCCTGGCAGACTTATGCCTCTCCCACCCACACCCTTGGGTGAGTCTGGGGAGGTGAAGATGATCCATATGCAGAATGGAAAAGTTTCTGTTCAGAGCCAAACTGGCTTTGATTTGTGTGACATGGACACATTTCAGGCCTTGACTTCTGTTTGTGATACAAACTTTCATTTTCTCCAAGAGATGAGGTTTCTCTTTTCTACCTGGTGAACTAGAGAAAGCTTGAGAGGGTWAACAAATCAAACCCTTTAATGGGTTAATCAAACCCTTTAATGAATTTGACATTGTATAATACAATTGTAAAATATAATTTAACTGTTATTTAACGGAGATAACTGTTATTTAACTGCATAAGATAGACAACACTTTTCTGAAATGTTTCCTGAAACATTTTCAAAAAAAAAAAAAAGGTTTGGATACTTACTGGTATTTCACATTGTCCATGAACAGTTACAGTGCAGATTTTAGAAGATAATGAACAAAACATACAAAAATAATTTGAAAATGTGCTTTCAAAGTGCAAATGCTGGTCACTTATTTCCTTTTAACCAGCTGAAATAAGCCTAAATTTCAAAGACACTGGCAGCAAAATCCTTATTTGATTTAAGTGTGAAAAAAGCATAGTAGAAACCTCAAGATGTGATAAGGTGATTCCTCCTGAAATGGGGAGAGGGGAGGAATTATTCCTTAATCTTTATTTTTTAAATGTTGTGTTAATATATATTCTGATGCTTTTATTGCTGGACCTGAATTGGAGATAATTTTAACATATCTGATCCCAAGTTACTAATAAATGCTAAAAAAATAAAATCAGACCTCCTTTCCCCCTAGCCAAGATCCAAATCAATTTTAGAAARTGTAAGAGTCAGAGCATCCAAGCAAAACTTCTGCCAGAAAAATGACCAAAACAAAAGTTGAGAATATCCACTACTATGATGTAAAATTTCTATTTACAGTATATTTTGGAGTTTTTTTCCAATGTGGACTTAAATTACTAAAAATATTTGAGAAATTTTACACTTTCAGTTTTCACCATTACTGGTTTATTTTTTTYCCCTGCTATGTGAATACTTCATCAGCTTGCTCAATTTCATCTTCATTTTCACTGTGTCAAAAGGAGGAATCTGAGGCCCAGGATTTTAAGTGAAAGGGCTGCAGGCAGGCATCATTTTTGCCCTCAGACACGTGTTGCTGTCTGTGAGGACAAGCACTGGCCAAGGGGAACCTTTGCCAGAAGCTGCTGTCCCAGAGCATCCCAGAAARKSAGCTGGAAACCCACAGCACTTGGGAATTTCCATGTGGCAGGTTGGAAAGCTCAATCAGGAAACTTCTGCTATCAAACTGTAGGCTGATAGTTAAATAACTCCTAGGGTGACACACATCCTCTCTCCAGGCTTTCAGTGCTGCTGAATTCAATTTCTGTAGCTCTAGCATATCAGCTTTTGTCAGATTGACCAATTCATCTTCTCACCTATCATAAAGCTCCTGCTCCAGGAAGGTCAGTGAGCTCTGTTTTAGGATAATTCACATGAATAGTTCTACCAAGATGAACCAGAAAAGGCAGCACATARGCTTAAGTGCTTTGCTGAATTGGAGCCAGAACCTTCTAAAGCATTTTAACCTCAAGAGAGACAGAAATCAGAGCTTTGAGCTTTTACCCTTGAGCATTATATTGTATTACAAATTTCGGTTTCCAGATCCCTTCCTTCTGAATTGGAGCCAAGAAGAAAATACAGGCTTGCCCATAAAATAGCAATGTTTATTACTTGTCCAAGATTTTCCTTCATCTTGTGCCGTTTCATGTCTTTCCTTTAGTTTGTACAACATTCTGACATCTGAAGACCAGTCCCATTTCCTAAATGGTAAAAAGCAGGAAACCAACACCCTAAGTGCCAGTGCCCACATCAACAACTCATGCACAACTACACATCTACCTCAAGCCAACTATAAATATTTCCTAGATTTTTTTTTTTTTTAGAGAAACATTGGCTCAGCAACTTCAGTAACAGTACACTCTTCTGGCCATCAGCTCCTTACCATGTCCATTTTCACCAGAGACACCTGTGACAATCYATTGAGCATTCTAAAGAAGATCTGACAATTGAAACAGTTTCCAAACCTGAGATCACTCCTCCTAACAAACTTCCCCCACAAAATGTGTACAGYAATCTTTAGAACTGCATGGATTTTGAATGTTTACAAGTGCAGGATTGCTGTCCCACTCTCTTTTCACTTTTGAACCTGCAGCATTTCCAAACAAAATGATTACTTCAGAATTGTGCCAAGCAATAATCACACAAGAACCTGGAGTTTTCAGAGCTGTATTTAATAGGCAGATTTTGCCATCACCATTCAGGAGGCTGCAATTGTGTGTAGGATCTTGGAGCTTTTTCTTTTTTAAAAAGCTGTTCAGGTTAACCTCTTCAGGAGAAAACCCTGCCATACTTTCAACGCTCTGATGAGCAAAGATAAAAGCAGGGCTTTAGACAAGAATGGGGGGGAGGACACCTGCCATAAATRATCTTTCTAAAGAGTATCAAAGGAGTATCAAATGATAGCAAAAGTACTTAYATCATCAAATGAATCACTTAAAAGATATGGATCTTGCCTGAACCTGGGAAAACACCTTCATGCTTACGCTGAACTGAATATTCAGGAGCCTGAGTTCTGCTGCCTACATTGCTGCCTTGCTGATCTGGTCAGTGACATTGCTCTCTGCCACTTTGGAAGAAGAAGCAGGAATGGGATGTGGGTGTGTGTGAGAGTAATCATGGATATAAATTACAGGGGAAAAAATAAACACACAGGACAACCTGGGGCAGAGGACAAAATTTCACTTGAGACAAAAGCTCAATAAATTTTCTATAAACARTTTAAAACCTTCTAGATTTCAGGTAATAAGAGAGGTTAATATGATGGATGTTCTTTAGAAAGGAAATGCCTCTCTAATGTKCTCATGGTGAGATAATTTAATAAGYAGAACATACTCTACAAAACTCATTTGTGTAAACATAAATGGATTTCAAATCTCTTCAATGAATTTACCTTGAGCAGCAGGTACAAAATAGAAAGCTCTGAGTGACTGCACAGGAARTGATCTCTGGGCTTTTAGAATGAATCTCAAGATTCCTAGAGATTAAACAACTAACATTTTGTTAATTAGTATACCAGTTTTTAAAGTTCTGCAAAAAAGTTTAACATTTGTAGTAGTTCAGTTCACACTACTTGGTGAACAATTTGATCTCCCTTGTTTTAGAAATCACTGTTTATTTCAACACTACTTCTCAAGAGAAGCACCTGTAACCATTGAACTAGAGCCGGTTATCATCACACTGGACAGAATGTGACAGGACCTGACAGAGGCCCTAAGCCGTCACTCAGGCACTACACACAAATGATACCTATAAAYTGCAATTAATAAGAACAAAGAAACAAAGTTAAACTCCCAGAGTTAGAAAATATAAATATTAAGACAATCTGKATACTTAGCAAGGCAAATTTTAGTCTTCAAATTTGCCAGGTTCAAAAGCAACCCAACTCAGCCTCGGCTGATTGCCATCATCTTATCTAAACTGAGTGATAGTTCTCCACTATATGTTTGGACAACATGTTTGATGCCAACCAGGGTTCATATATGCCTGCTACAACACCAAATAAAAAGTATTAATAAGAACTACAAAGCCAGCGATGGTGATGTTGCTTTAACCTTTGCAGAGCCAACTGTTAACTTGGTTCACTGAYCCATCCTCCATCACCACGGGCTAGGAGACAAGTCTAACATCAACACAACTCATGGACATGTGTACAGTGAAACAGCAGACAGAACAGAAAAGAATTTATGCAGAGGCTTTTTTTCTTACAGGTTTCCTAACTGGTTCRGTTGGGAAAATGTTATATAGAAAATACTCTCCATAGCACAGAGGGACCATCATCCACCTAAGAGAGAACAGGTAAGGACCCTTGTTACTGCTAAATTCATGACTGTCCAAAATCAGGACCTGAGGTAATTACCTGCCTCTTGCAATCTCATACTTCCCTTTCAGCACATACCATCCCTTGTCTTTTTGGATAATAAAGTAACATTCATTAAAATTAATGGATGCCCTCAAGCAAATTTTTTTTTTTTTTTKCATRACAGTAGACTACTTACCTCMTAAGTTTTGCAGGAATTGACAATTTACTCCCCCTACTGTAAGAAAATGCTATTCATCTGAGCTTCTTTAGCTCCCTTCAAAACCCAGAGAGCTGTCACAGAAAAAGGGCAGCTTTCTCATTTGTAAGCCTGGAAGTGTCCATATATTCTATGATTTTCTCCTCCTAAATAATTTGTTCCCAATTGGAGAACTGCATTAATTTCCCTGCAATCTCGACTGCAGACCACAGAAAACCTTTAGCAACCTCAGCACATGACAGAGCCCAAGGCATCCACAGACCCAAGATGGAAAAGATTGCATTCGGAAAGGATCAAGGGGTCAGCTGCTGCTGGCTCAGAGCTGCTCAGCCTGGTTCCACAGAGCAAAAGCTGAGGCAGTGGAAGTGGGTTGGGTGTATTTTTCCAAGCAAGTCTCCCACGCAGAACATGGAGCAGCAGGGGCCATTCCAGGCAGGGAAACCCAAAGGGACAGAGAGCAGCTGTCCCCTCACCTAAGGGACACGTCCAGTGCCAYGGCTGCACCAACAATCCCTGTGCCAGGACTTAGGGCAAGAATATGAAGCATTCTCAAGTTTCTCCTGATCTTCCCAACAAGCTGAACCCAAGCTTCGTATRATTTCACCATCACTTTTGCCATTTCTGAGAATGACTAAAAGACACTGGAAGCTTCCATCACCTAGAAGAGAATTAAGAGTGCTCACTGAATGCCAGGAGAAGAGCTTTCAAAACTTATTTTGTTTGAAGATTGTACCGCCTAAGGATAGTTAAAAAGATTCATCAAGAGGCCGTGTCATGTCAATGTACACAACATTGACATAAAATTTTTTCTATCTGCCTTGTGCCCCCTCATCTCTTGGTTAGTGTTGCAATCAAGTAATCAAAACACTGACTCACCCTGTCTTCATTGCAAGGTATTAAGATTCTTTGAAGCAGCTGTTCAATTTCTTTCCTAGAAAAATATTTCTGGCTTTAATTCTAGTTACTTTTCAGCCTGAGAAATGTTTTCAAGCTACAGCTGACTCACTGCCTATAAAACTGCCATTGTACTGGCAGAAAGCTGAAAATCAAGGGAATACATCTCTCTGTCTACAGAAGGAAAAATAGAAAGGTAAAACCATCCAATTTTATCTCACTATAAAAACAATCTGAAAAATATTACATAAGCATTTCTTGAACCTGACATTCTCAGCTCAAGAGACATGAAATCGCCACAATGAGAATGTTTGCTTGTTCCAAGCCATATAAGAAGTAAATTTACAACAAAATTATGAGGAAAATTAAAAGAACTAAAACTTGCACTGAGGCCTGTTTGTTGTGATTGTCTGTAAATAATCTGGACAGGCCTTTGGTCTCCCAGTTGAGGAAAAGCAATCTGTGACCAAGATTTCAGTGCTGCTTTCTGAGAGACTGACGGAAGAGGAGAGAAAGCAACAGATGGAGCCAGTGACTTGGGGAGAGTTAAGCCTCCTATTTGCAAGCAGGATTACAGATTGAGAAGGCCCACACTTCTCTCCTTCCCCCCTAGATAGTCTAGCATACAAACAGTATTTCAAAGCATTAAAAGCCCTGTGGTTTTTCTGAAGGGTACATATGCAGTGATTGTTACAGAGGAATATTGCACAGCCAAAAAGTAGTTGCATTCTACACTGCATACTGAAAAACTATTAAGCCTCCCCCATCTGCAAGCAATGCCCCAGAGGCAGCAATTTTCTATTGAATTCAGCGTTGTGAACAGGTTGATTCCTGATCCTGTTTCTCTGACCTGACATTTGGAATTTTAGGTACCCACCTAAAAAAGGTTAAAAATTCAAAAGGTTAGTTTCTGGCCTCCAGGTCCTGTGTGTGTGACACATAGGATTGGTTCCCTTGTGGACTCACTCTGGCCACGGTGAAATCCTGTTCTTCTCAGAAGAGGGCAAACAGTGAGAACCAAGCAAGGCTCCTGAATGTCCTGACCCTTGAGTGCAACACTGAACCAAAACCTCCTCTCCTCTTTTTGACAAAGTAATTTCCTTCTGTCTCTTTTAAACTTCTATGCTCCCTTCATAATAAGGAAAGTCAAGAAATCTATATACAGTAATTTTAAGGTGGGATGGGCAGCACGTGCTTGCTTGTTTACACAGATCCCTGAAAAGCCAGCAGATCACCAGATGTTCATTACCAGGAGACTAAAACCTGTTTTTCCAGAGTGGGATACAACAGTGGTGCATYATAATACAATGCTAATAACATGTTTGGGCTTTCATTTGGATCCTCAAACTTGCTGTGTAAGAAATAAGTGATGCAAACCCTGCAGATCCTGAAGTGATGGATGGATATATTTTACAGCCATAGGGGTGGGAAGAGAAAAAGGCTCAGTTCAACCAGACTGATCTAATTCCATATCTGAAAGTGCCATCCTTTTCAGCCTGGCTTCCTTTGGAGGGTGATCTCACATTTCCAAGGCCATGCTCTCTAGTTGAATCTCTCAGTGGAATTAGCAGTTTCAAAGCYGATTTCAGTTCAGCCAGTGSCACAACTGTGTGAAAGCTTTCAAAWCAATTTAAAACAGCCATCTCTCATCTGCCAGCAAAGCAGTTGAAGAAATGAGGCTGTGAGGATCCATCTAAATTTGGCTAAAAAAAGTTAATTTTTGAGTTCTGAGCAACTTTACGTCTTTTGTCACTGTTTATAGGTTGCAACTAGAAACAGCAGTCCAAGAAACTTGGCCTAAATCATCCTTGCAAAATAAAMAAAGAATATCCCATCAGCTTTCTTTTATTCATGGGAGAGAGCAGCCACACAGTGTTGAGAGATAATTCACCGACTAAGTACAAAGCAGTGATGGYAATTGAATCTTCCACCTCTCACTTCCACATTGCCACCACAAAACCAACCTCAAACCACACTGATTGATGACAAATGACCTGCTGCAGTTCATTCCCCCTCTTTCAGGGCTTCCTCATTACTATTCAAAAAAATTAAAATAGGGCTGGACCCACAATTAGCAGTTTCCTCTCTTCCCTTTTGTGTACACAAAAGGTAATTGATTACTTGCAAAGCAGCCATCCAGAGCTATTCCAGGGCTTACATTCTCACACCCAAAGGTACTTCRCCTTCAGCTCTTGTGGCTATGATTTCCTTTCTCCTATGTGTATCCCTCGGTTCTATTTCCTAATCCTGGCTTTTCTTCTAGCCATCTCTGCAGTACCCCCTCAAGTTCAGACTTACACGGCGGACTGTTCTTTCTCCCTTCTGACTGGCCTTTTCTCCCCTTTTACAAAGTTTCTACATTTTTACTGCTCCCTCCTTTCTTCAGTATCTCCTCCTAACCTAGGAAGGCAGGTGACTTGGTAGTACGAGGCGTTTGACCAAATTAAAACATAAAACATGTTCTGTAATGCAGCAAGACTGGGATTCATGTTCCAAATGTATTGGTTCTTGGCTCCAGATATATTCTTAGGAGTGACCTTGGCTGTCTGCTGTAGATCTCCCCTCCATGGCCTATAAACAGAGCCAAAAGTCTTGGCTGTGGCTTACACAAGGACCCTGATGTTTATGTGCCTTAAACCACAGCCTCAGTGTCTTAAACAATATCTAAGAGGGGTTTCTCAGAACAAAAGTAGGAAATAATCCCTAAATGCATTTAATTCTATGGCAGGGGTTCCTCAGAGATCAGGTCTTGGCCAACTGTTTTCAAACACCAAAAGTTCCAAGGTGACATAGAACTAAATAATCATAATTTTGCAAATGAGTCAAATATGAACTTCCACCACTGGTAAAAAGTTTGGCAATTAGTTGGCTTTGTAAACTTCGAATGACACAGTAAAAACAAATTGATTTCCAGATATCCTATGGCCCACACATCATAAAGACTAGATTGCAGTTTTTTCAACTCCACAGGGAATGAAGAGCTAGTTTCATTTCTGAAATACTTTTCCTTATATTCCCCTCTTCAAAACCCTTCAGTACAGCAACWATTACCTTTACCTGCCTCTGCAATGTCCTTTTAAGTAGAATCTGTTTCTAACCCTATTCCCTCCGTGTTTTCGTATTTGTCCTGCCTACTYTGGGAAAGGCTTTGCTGAGCTGAGTTTCCTATTAGTTCTTGCTGCAGCACCATTTTCTGCAAACTTCCCTTCTTCCCACACCCCCATGAGGAAGCTTCACAATCTGTCCCATCTGATCTTCATGGTCACACAGCAGGTAGAGTAGAAGAGCACTTTGCTTGCTGGCAAATTATCTGTAAATAGCTGGTTTTCTAGCGTGCTTGCTTGCAACATGACTCAAACCACAGAACTCTTACACAGCAAGCAAACAGCCTTAGGAGAGGGATTTATATCTGACAGACATCGGCATTTTCTTAGGCTTTAATTTCTTCAGAGCTTCTTTTTTTTTTTTTTTTTTTTTTTTTTGAACACAGCGAGTAAAACAAGCCTCAACATCAAAAAGAGTTTAGCACACTGGACTAATTTGATTTGTGTTCGTTGCAGCATTAGCAGTGATAATGACACTTAAGAGCCACACCACTCTCCCAAGTCTCTTTGATAAATTAATCCTTTACCTCTTTACCTCCTTTATTTTCTTAATGCTTCTTCTGTTCTTAAAACTTCTTAGGAAGGGAGGATGCTTGAATCAGGAGATGCTAGAAGAGTGCTGAGTGTTTGATGACAGCAGGCATCCTAAAGAATGTTTTTACTTTTCCATGTCAAGCAGAGTGATCAGATTATTATTTCACCATCAACACTGAGTAYGGATCTTCAGGAAATACCTTAATTCTAGGGATACATAGGTGCTATGTGCAGAAATATAAGTAAGCTTTCTGTTCATAGATCCAGTATGTTTTCCTATACAAAATATTCCTGTTTTCTCCATTGTTTCCCCATCTCCAGTTTGGCACATGCAGGGCTATGCCGTGCTACAATTCAGTGCTACGAGTCCTCTCTTCTGCTCTAAGCTAAACACTCCACTGAATTTACAAAGCTCATTTTGTCCTTCCTCTATCTGAGCAATGCAAAACTTAATACA
>NW_026623900.1:0-9273 GCF_030028575.1 Malurus melanocephalus | reverse complement strand
CCAAAAACCCAAAACCCCACAAACAAACGGCCCCAAAATCCTCCAAACAAACAAAACCCCCCAAAACCCAGCCTCGTGTTTTCTAACACTTGGATACCCATCAATTGCCAGTCCCATTTGATAAAACCCTTTTCAATGACTGTCATCACTAAATGCAACTCTAGATCATCAATGCATACTGCAAAAATTCTACACTACTCTCTCTTGACAAGTATTATTATCCATCTTCCTGGGGGCTAAAATTTCCATTTGACAGTATCTGTAGCCTGAAAGGATTATTTTTGGTCTTCACTTGCCTGAAGAGAAGAAGCTGAAGTCYCATATGCACATAATTAGATATATTTCTACCCTTTAAAATGTKGCAGGGGCACTTTATGTTAGATTTTTATGAGATATTTGTTCGAAAAAGGGGAACAACATCTGAATTGTGTAGCCTGACAGGCAAAGTATRGGTCCAAAATACTGAGTTGGATCATAATTTCTCTCAATTATGCTCTGGTAATTTGCTTATAGATGGACAATTCATATTTATATTACAGAAACTCAGTTGGATAGGCTTGGTCCTCTACTCTTCCTAAAAGTTACCCTGCAGCCACAAGTTTAGAAAATCCAGTTTAGTTYCACCCATTGTAATCTTGTGACTTCATGGAAGTTACAACTGAAAACTTCTACATCCTAATTTACACTTTCAAAACCAGAAATAGGAAGGTTACTATATGAAATAGAAAACAATGTCAAGGAGGGAACCCTACAACCATTTTTCATATAACTGCTCCTCACTTTCAGTAGACATTTTTACAGAAGATCATGGTTTTCATCAGCACTGTCTTGCCTCAAGATAAATTTAGATGCTAAAAAAAATTACAGCCTAAACCAAAACCATCAGGCATCAACCACTTGTATCTCTGATAAAATGCTTTTTTWGCTGAAGTGCATCCAGGAAGCTGCCTATAATTGGAAACATTAGAGGAACCACACAGAAGCAAATGCAGCTGAGTGTCAGACAACATTTTTCATGCAAAATGTACTAAAAGCCTGGAGCTAAGAGCTGAATACTTCCAGGCTGAGCCATTTAGGAAAAAAATGTAAGCATATCTGCACTTTCATCCATCTTTTACCATATGCAAACTAGTGCCTCTCATAAAAATATTCAAGCCATCTTTCAGCAGAGTAACTACCATTTTAAGAAAATAACCTCTGTTTCTCAAAAAGAAGTAATTTTTCACCCAAACGTGGTAGCAGACCATCACATAATCCAGGATGTGTTAGGCTTGGTGTTAACTATTGAGTTCACTGGGAGAAGCAAGGRAAAGGAAGATTTTATCTAATAATATTCAAATTTTTGGAAATAAAACAATTTCTCTTCAGTGATTATAGGAAACCTCAACTACATCTCATGTCTGTTTCCAGAAGGTTCAAAGGAAACAAAGGTTTCATCATAATTCAAGCCACCTTTCTCCCAGTCACCTTTCCACAGAAATCTTCTTGCTTCAGCTACAGGAAGCATTGTGCTTGCAGGGATCAGAATCACCTGGTTCCCTGCACAGCTGCCTGAAAGCAATCCAGGAGTGTATCAAGGACAAATTCCTGATGCAGTTATTAGACAAACCAACAAGAGGAGCATGTGCCACAATGTTTTTTTACCCCCAATATGTGAAGTGGGTATTTTGAAGAGACAATGACTACTTGYTCATGTAATTGAATTGATATAAGATTTGGATACCATCTCCAGAGCTGAACATGTTAGGGATTGCTCCAATACTAAATGTGACAGGAGAGAAAGCTGGTCCTGGATGTAACTTCCCCTGGGTAGCACATATCTGCACCACCCACACTGAGGTTATGTTCTTTCCTTCCCAAATAAAGATACTGTCACCACTGCCAAGATCCCACCTCCAAAATTTGGATGCCACCTCAAAAATGGTCTCATGAAAGAGCATGATGGTCAATTTATCTGAATTTTGGGGAAAGGCTCCTAAAAATTATGCAAATTTCTATCCCCAGTCCTGGTGGTGAAAATGAGAGTGCCCAGGCGAGGAAAAGGCCTGGAACAGCTTTCTATCCTGGCACATTTGGTGTGGAARCAATGCTCCAACACATTCAGTTTTRGGGGTGGCATCCCAGTTTGGCTCTGGTGGAGCTTTCAGTGCTGAATGTTGGATSTGCAAGAGTCAAATAGGTTGGGGCACACACAGACATGAGCAGGAAAGTTCACAGCACCACACTTAGTGACACAGCTCAAGGGGTGTGAGTTAAAGGGGGAGCCTTCAGCAGCTTCCTCACAGGCACAGGAGTGTGGTGCGAATTAAGGGTTATAAATAGAAGGTGAAAGTCAGCAAAAACTCTCCATCCTGGCCCATTTTGTTTGTCAGCAATGTCTAGACGTTTTCAGCTTTGGATCTGCGCTTTGGATTGCTTAGAGAGCAAATGGCACATTTATTTCTTCCGCAAGGACGCAGCGTCATCTGGTGGAGCTGAACGGGGACAGCGGGGTTAAACAAATCAGCTTTTGTACTTATCCCGGCACATTTAGAGCAGGAGAAGCCCGTGGAGGGGTCCGGTTTTTGGATCTTGGCACTGCAAGAATGAAAGAATGTGATCGTACACACAGCTGGCAAGGAAAGAGGATATTGTCAGTGTTGGTGGTGGAGTTTATATCCAAAAGTAAATAGGTGTTGCCTTTACTTCTCCTTGCCAGCCTATTATCTGGACCTCCTTGAACTTTTTCTTTGGGCATGCACTGTTGCTTCTTGATACTTAACTTGCCAAAAAGCCCACTGTAGTCCTCTTTATCTGTTTCTCCACTKGTTYCAGCTATATTTATCATCCTRTATGCATACCTTTACACCCTTTTATCTTTTTTTGCTAGTTACTCTTTAAGTTCTGTTCAGCAGCTTCARGGGAACTGAAAATTCCTATTCTCTATGCTATTTATCAGAGGATAAAGGGGGGAAAATGTAAGGAAAAAGGGTGGGAAAGGTGAGGTAGTTGGGGTTTCATGCATGAAGTAACTGTCTGCTCACACATAAATTAATTCCAAATTTATTAACATATCTGTGCAACAAATGTGAGACATTTATCTGCATTTTGAGAAAACAACTGGCAGAATCAGTCTGAAAAAAAGTCAGAAAAGAGATTTTCAGGGTCTGAAAGGTCACAGTCCTGAAAGAAAGACAACTTTGGTATTTCTCAGAATTGTCTTCCTTTTCTTAGGCACATCTTTCCCCAGGGGAATTCTTGTATTAGCATCATAAAACATTCAGCTTCTGAAACTAGCAGAGAGGATGACAAAGGCCTGTAGGAGAGCTGTGTCTAGAAAGGCTTTCCTTGCCCTCTGCAATGAGATGATTTAATTGCAGGACTGTATGTTCACTGTTAGATATGGATAAGCAGAAACTGTAGCTCTTGAACTCCTCTTACATTTCGAATTTGTGATAATTCGAAATTAAATAATGTTGCTCACATTATTTAAGCTATATGATTTTCTTTATTTAGCAACATGGGTGTGATTTCTGCTGTACATCTTGGTACGAAAGACGAGGATCAAACCCCATCATTCTGCAGTGAGAAAAAAATGTGTTCCATTCTGTGGATTTTGTTCCATGCCATGCCATGCCATTCTCTAAGGATTTATTCCATTCCATTCCATTCCATTCCATTCCATTCCATTCCATTCCATTCCATTCCATTCCATTCCATTTAATTTGATTTCATTTCCCTACACCTCATTCCACCTCACTTCRTTCCATTTAACTCCTTTAAATTCCATGCCATTCCATGCYRTGCCATGCATGCAATCCCATTTAATTCCATTCTATGAAATTCTATTCCTGCCATTCCTTTGTATTCCATTTAATTCAATTTTCATTCAAATTAATTCTATTCTATTCTATTCTATTCTATTCTATTCTATTCTATTCTATTCTATTCTATTCTATTCCATTCTCACATTCCACTCCATTTCACTCTATGAAATTCCATTCCATTCCATTCCATTCCATTCCATTCCATTCCATTCCATTCCATTCCATTCCATTTCTTTAATTTTAATTCCACTCCACAGTATTCTTCCATTCCTCCATTCTATGAAGCTTTATTCAATTCCATTTTATATGACATAATATTATATAATATGAGATAATTTATAATATCCATAACATAATGTAATACAATTCCATTCCATTCAATTCTATGCTATTCTATTATCTTTCATTCCATGCCATGACATTTTAAGGTGTTCCATTCAAATCTGTCCACTCCGTTCCATTTAATTTCATTTAATTTCCTAACATTCCATTGCATACTGTTCTATCGCATGTCATTACATGTTATTCCTTTCCAATCTGTTTCATTCCATTCCGTGCCATGCCATGTCTTTCTGTGTCTCTCCATTCCATTCCATTCCATTCCATTCCATTCCATTCCATTCCATTCCATTCCATTCCATTCCATCTACTTTAATTCCATTCCATTTTATGATATTATATTCCATTAAATTCCATTAAATTCCATGCCATTCTATCAACATTTATTCCATTCCATTCCATTCCATTCCATTCCATTCCATCCCTTGCCACTCTGATGTTCCAATCCGTTCCATTCAATGAAATTTCATTCCATTCCATTCCAATTCTTTCCAGTTTATTTGATTCCATTTGATTCCATGCCATTCTATGATGTTCCACTCCATTCCTTTTCTGGAGTAGTGGGGGCAGGGACAATCTCCAATGAAGTGTTTTGGGTGCCTCAGCCAGCCTTCTTTAGCCTCAGATCAATCTATTTTAATGGTAGAAATGTCAGGTAGTGAGAACAAAACCCGTGTCCCTCACCTGCCTTAAAATGTTCCTGGCTGAGCTGGYGTTCAGCTGCTGAGAAAGAAAGGTGAGGTGAATCTCCACAGGATGGCAGTAAAACCCAGCACGTTCCTTATCCATCTTTGGGATAGGAAGGACTCTTACACACAAGCCTGCATTCAGCTCCTGGACTGTTTCTAGGACCACAAACGAATTATGATCTTAGTGCTTTGGTTTTCCATCTCAAACATGTATATATGTGCACATGCATAGGAATGGCACCTCCAGGGTAGTAGCAAAAGGGTCGGCAAATTCCAATTGTCACTTGCCTTGGTCCCTCAGGAAGATTGATCAAGCTTGGGAGAAGAGGCATAATATCAACCAAGTAAACCTAATTCCTGTACACCCACCTGCTTGATGGAAAGTACCCTAAAAGAAAATTTCTCAGCTCCTTCTCAACCCTGAAGTGTGGAACTCTGTCTTTCTTTTCAGGCCTAGTTGCATGGTGTGGAAAAAAAGCTGAGGTCTCCCAGCAAAAGAAAGTGGTGTTGTGATAGAGCAGAAAACCAAGCCAGAATAAGAAACTGCAGAATGGGAAAAAAGCAAGCAGGAAAGACAATATTTTCAAGAAAGTTTATGTTAAAAAAAGAAACAAATATTTATAAAGGAGCCAAACACATAAAAGCTGATGTACAGACGACTGCAACCTAAGGGAGGGGAGAAGTGAGAAAAGAGAAGAACTAGAGGCCTGGGTTGTCTCTGGATGTACAGAAATCTCACTTATTTGCTGAAGAATGGGACTTTCCCTTGAGCTGATCGATCACTCACTTGCCAACAGAAGAACTAATGGGTATATTCTCTGACAGGTTTGATTGCCTGAATTCCCTGCAATTCACATCACAGAGAACTGAGAGAAACAGAGATGGCTTTCAAAGTAGTCAAAAAGCTCCTCTGAGCAGTGGTGGGTGGGCTGCTGTTCCTGGACAGGAGGTGGCTGTTACCAGGTGATTTATGTCATGTCTCTATCCTTTTTGACACGCCATGTCTCTTGCCCATCAGTTATGTCTTGTTTTATCTGTGCAAATGGTGAAGTTTCTGGGCCAGGGACTATAATTTTCTACTTCTGTGAACACTGAGTGCTGGTCCTAATCTGAGAGCACCATGCACTTACTTTAAAAGTTTATGGGATACATTTGCCAAGGGACTGAGAGGACTGGAGGGAGACAACAGAGGGATTTGGAGTCAGCATGTGGGTGTGCAGGAGACATTCAGGGTCTCAAGAGTGTTACTATTCCTGAAACTGGGCCCCCTCTCAGAGCAAAATTAGGCCCTTGTGACACCCAACTGCAGATCTCACCTGGGTTTTGCAGTCCTTGGTTATAGCAAATGCTGCTACCTGCAGCTGAGAGAGGGAAACACTCCTGTCTTCATTCTTACCTGCATCCACCCTGTACCCCTTTTATTTCCATTTCTTACACATGCAGGCATATAGAAAGTTGTAGTAGACAACTGCTGAGTAGATAAAACTTTTTGTTTGTATAATAGATAGAAAAAAACCCCAGATACACAGATTTGTTTGCTGGATTGCCTGACTAGCATTGTTCTGGGATTTTCAGTAGCAGCAAGTAATTTCTCAATGGGTTTTTCCAGGGATTATAATCCTAACAAATGAGAAGTTTAACTGCAGTAAATGACAGATGTCTAAACATCAGGTGTGATGATTTGGCATTTGATCCAGCAATATTTCAGTGTCCACTCTTGAATGTCTAAATCCTTGAGGGATATAGACAAATGTCCTGAAGTTCAGAGAGCACCCAGAAGTGTTAAGAACTGGAGTGGATTGCCCTTTTTGGAGAAAGATAAAAGATGTATGATGTATGTGTCAGCTAAGGGAAAGAAACATTTTCGTGACACATCTGAAGGATGGGTAAACTTGAACTGCAATTTACTTAGTGGAATTGAGGGAATAAGAATAATGGGGATCATATATATATATATATATATATATATATATATATATATATATAAAAGATGAAACTCAACAGTGTGATAGCGATGAGGAAATAGGGGAGAAATTGGGGAAATTTGGTTCATAGGACCATAGAACATAGAGCTGTTCAATACTTTTGTGCATTCTAGGTCCTGAGTAAGTCTCTGAAGTTTATACAACAAGGCTGCCAAGCAAGAAACTGAAAAGGATTTGTGTCAGCATGATATTAAGGGACCTCAGAACACCAACAAGGGTAGATGTGGGCTCTCATGAAACGCTTTTAGGGACTTTGCTGGGTGCCAGCCCGTCTAACAGGGGACCTCATCGGGAGTCACAGACCTGCAGCCAGCCCTGTCTGTGTGCTGGGCTGTTACGGTGCCTGGTGTGGTCCTGGGGAGATGTTCCAAGGAGATGCTCCTGAACTGCTCTAGGAGATCAAGCAGGTGAAGCTGAACAGCTATTTGAGACTTTACATCAGTGCACATTTGTCTAGGAATGTAGCTGTTTTGACAGACATTAAGAAAAGTTTAAGCTGTGGCTCATTTTGTAACCATGCTGGTTGTCCATGAACAGCTTGTTTTGATTATTGGTTACTCATAAAGTGTGGCTTGCTAACTCACTTGTTTTATCCCCTCACTGTCACTTGTTTTATCTACTGCTTGATCTGATAATAACCTTTCTGAATAAGGAAGTTAATGATTAGCAGCTAATATATAATTACAGAGTGAATGTACTGGCAAGTATAAGGGAATCTGCAGATGATACATAGTTCTACTACAGCACCCTCGCTTCTTGTCTCTATCAGGCACTTGAACTCCTTTGTGTTTTCCCAAAGACAACCAAGCCATGAATTTCTAGATTTTGGTTGCAGATGGGAATGCAGTGTGTACTAGGAAAGATAGAGTTTGACAGCATTTGTTGTGCCCTGGGATCTGACATAATGCTGTTTTCCCACTCCATTTTTGCTCTGTCAAGGTGGTAGGGATGAAATAAAATGTCGCAGAAAGTTTTCCATGTTGGTCCTCTTGTACCATGAGTTGATTACAGAGAATGTTGTTCAACACAGCACATTTTGATTTTAGGATTATTTATCTACTATCGGTATTTCATCAAAGAGTAAAATCACTTCCTGTCTTCTGTCAGAACTTTTGGAATCTAACTACAAATTTTTGCAGAGAGAGCTTTGTTAAACAATTGTATGCGTTCAAGAGCAAGATACAAAGTCAACCACAATGTCAGAAAACAATGATCTCATTGAAGAATTTATGGGAATTTTGAAATGTTATTTAATTCCTAATGGTTCAGAGACAATAAAAGAGGGTTTTTTTGTAGTCTGTTTATTGAAACAAATGCATTTGAGGATCAGAATACTAATTTGTCTGTTAAAATCTATTTCTGGTAACAATGTGGAATTAAAGACATTTTTATGACGTGTTTTTTTGTGGGCACAGTAGGTAGTACTTGTAGCTGATGCTCATCAACATGATGAGCAGGAAGTTCTCAGAAATTGGTGGGTAAAAGTTGCAGAGCAATGCTGCACTTTGCTATCTCCACCTCAGATGAGAAACTACAGTCAAAATCGTGACGTGGAAACAATGTTAACTGGATAAAAGAGTATTTTTTTAAAAAGATTTTTTTAGGAGGAAGCAAAATTGTAAATATTTCTTAGGATTCACAAGACAGATTTTGCTCTTTCAAACTGGTATAGCATGAACTTAGCCAAAATGTCTTTCTATGAAAGGATGGAAGACTGCATTTCTTAACCATAATAGATGAAAATACTAAAAACAAGTGTAGAAAATATATTTGAAAAATAGGTTTTATTTGCATAACTTGCACTGCTTTAAACACAGCTTTATACGTCTTGTCGTAGGTAGTACATTGGTTCAAAGTGAAAAGATGGGAATAAATAGCCACTTCTGTGCAGATCATCTTCTTCCCACTGCTGTTCCTGCATCTCCAGGAGGATACAGGTTCACTGTCTAGGACATGACTTCTGAAATGCAATAATTAAATCCCACACAACTCTTTTTCCTGACTCTGTCAGGCACCTCCTTAGGATGGGAAATCAGTGCACTGCTCACAGAATGTGGTGACTTGTAAACATCTTTATATTGGATTCTTAAAGTCTGGGTTTGGGAATTTTCTTAACATAATCATCGAATAAAAACATCAGCAGTGAATTAAGGTGCCAAAACCCAACTTTCCTTCTTCCATATACAAAGCATATTCCTTTGGAGTAGGACACATAACTTGTCTTTGAGAGGAAATCTAAAACCAGATTTTAGCTCTGCAAAACCTTACTGCTTTTTAATCAGAGAATCATAGAATGATTTGGATTAGAAGAGACCTTAAAGATTGTCTAGTTTCAATCCCCCTGCCATGAGGAGGGACACCTTCCACTAAATCACATTGCTCAGAGCCCCATCCAGTCCAGTCTTGAACTCTCCCATGGTGGCATGGAGCACCAACAACTTCTCTGAGCAGCCT